>NW_022688869.1:663747-680724 GCF_011630105.1 Anneissia japonica | reverse complement strand
ACTCAATTACTGGTACTGGTACTTGTAGCGTCTGATTTCAGACATTCGGCAGCCATTGACATTATGTTGGCGTTAAAAGACTGCATATTGTGATGAGGGACCATAGGCTATTTATAATGATGTAGCTGGGCATGTATTTTATGGTGATAATTAAAAGATGAAAAATAGTGAAAGTTTAACATTGTTCTGTGTATATCATTTGAATTTCTTAAATTTCGAACGAATGACCGCTGATTTTCGTGTAATTATGTACCCACTTTTGTCTTCTAATCGGATTAAAATCTGACCGAATTTTGGCCGATATCGAAAATAAGTTAGGCCGAATTTGGCCGTGAGATGGCGTGTGTTTGGCCGTGAAGACTGTCGACTATCTGGCAACCCTGCTAACTAGGGCGAATATTGGGAAAATCTGAGTTGGGGGGGGGGGGCTATGACGTACGAAGAGATTTTTGTTTAGAAATGCTTGAGGTCGTACATTATTATTTTATGTCTCAATAATTAGAGTTTTTTTAAAAAATTGTTCACCTTGAAGTTGCAACTCCCTTGAGCTAGCGTTGCCACCTTAGCAATGCACTGTAGTGGCCGAGGCTTATCCAAGGTGGAAGTTACTGGAGCCCAGCGATCTGAGCATTAAAGCTGTTTTAAAACGATTTCAGAGAGTGTGTCTTGACAATAACGGTGACATAAGCAAAAATATTTTTAGTTTCAATTAATTGAGCACCCGAACTATGTTGACCTAAACATTTCACTAATAAATTTTTAGTAACGCGTCAGTGAAATAAATATTCACATAAATATTTAGTACACTCTCTAATGACTCAATTACTGGTACTGGTGCTTGTAGCGTCTGATTTCAGACATTCGGCAGCCATTGACATTATGTTGGCGTTAAAAGACTGCATATTGTGATGAGGGACCTGTGTACAAACAATTACCAAACACAAAAAATATGGAAAACTAAATGCTATTTACAAAATATTCTATTTAATGCTTATGGGTGAAAATTTCTTTGATAAATTGGCTTCTATTCAGTTGAATTTTTTTTACATGATTATTTATATATATATTTTTAAATAAAACCAATTTCTTTTAATTATAAATACATTCCCCTGAATTCGTGATAATTCGTTATCACGCATAGATTTGTGCTAAATGCGTGAAAAAGTATGGATCACGCATGTGTTTCTGCAAAATGTGTGTTTCATCCAAAATCACTTTGAAATGCGAGACAGTTGGTAACTATGCTATAGATCGACTACAATGTACCTTAATATTTAATACATTTAAATCAAATTTAGATCAATCTTAATAATGTGACTTTAAAAAAGCAGAGGAAAAAAAAAAGTATAAATAAAGAAAAATTGATCGCCCAAACGCATCAGAAGTTATTTTCGGGCGTCTAGAAAAAATTTTCTCGAAGATAATGTTATCTTTTTCGGTCCCGGCCCCTCCCCCCTTCGGACATCTGTGGATTCGCCCCTGAATTGGCCTACATGCCAGCGACTAAAGAACATAGGCTATTTATAATGATGTAGCTGGGCATGTATTTTATGGTGATAATTAAAAGATGAAAAATAGTGAAAGTTTAACGTACCCACTTTTGTCTTCTAATCGGATTAAAATCTGGCGGAATTTTGGCCGATATCGAAAACAAGTTTGGCCGAATTTGGCCGTGAGATGGCGTGTGTTTGGCCGTGAAGACTGTCGACTATCTGGCAACCCTGCTAACTAGGGCGAATATTGGGAAAATCTGAGTGGGGGGGGGGCCTATGACGTACGAAGAGATTTTTGTTTAGAAATGCTTGAGGTCGTACATTATTATTTTATGTCTCAATAATTATAGTTTTTAAAAAAAATTGTTCGCCTTGAAGTTGCAACTCCCTTGAGCCAGCGTTGCCACCTTAGCAATGCACTAAGTAGTAGCCGAGGCTTATCCAAGGTGGAAGCTACTGGAGCCCAGCATATGGTCGGCGGGGTACCTGCTTGTACGCGGTTGTGGTGGCGACGCCGTCTCAACATTGGGAGTGTGCATTTTCCTTATCTTTCGTGTTCGCAGTTTGTTTCTGCCGTTTTTCACTTTATTACTTGAACGGCTTGTGTTTATTTCCTTCCCATCCAACAGCAAGTACACTCGCCATTTACAGGATGAGAATGATGCTTTATAAACCTAGTCTCCTAATGAGGCTTAGGGAGTGAAGTTGATTTTGGTCGTGAGAAAAAGTGCTGCTGTGACAGGAATCGAACCAAGGACCCTGGGATCAGAAGGCAAGCATCTAACCACTGAGCTATTCAACTCCCCTCTAAATATTTTGTTTATTTTATTTTGTTATTTTTTTTAATTTTATAAAAAAAAATATTTATTTATTTTCATATTATTTTCATATTTATTTGTTTCAATTTGATTCATGGTCTGACTACTTTTAGCGCCTTTAGACGATTTTATTGTGGAAAGGCGCTATACAAATATCCTACAATTACCATAGACACTGAGGGAATTTAAATCGAAAGTTAGCTTTTTTGAAGCAGGCACACGTACGCTAATGTGCTCTACTCCTGTCTCTTATACACATCTAGATGTGTATAAGAGACAGATGTTGACCTAATTTAAAAACTTGATTTTCTCCGTAAATCCCAACTTTCATGCGACGCAACATCGATATATGACGTTTACATAATATATATAACCTATGGTGAGAATTTCGTTGACTAAGTCTATGCAACGGTTAAGGTGATATTTTACTGGACTATATCGTTAAAGACGGAAAACGTTGAGATAAATGTATTCTTCACCCATGGTGACTTTTCCCCGCGTAGGTCCAGTTAAAAGGTAGATTTATTTGTTTAATTACAAGGGTCTTTGTTGGGAATTTCATAGACTGTAAGATTCCCCGTATAATCCTTTATTATGCGTAAATACTCACTATTGATACTTTGCGCTGCACATGCGCAATCATCACATCTGGGAAATTCCAGTTCAGAACTTCGAGAAAAGGGTGCGGCATTAATCGACCATAAGTGTTTGCGTATAGGCCCCATTGATAACACATTTTCCCCGTGATAAGACATAAGTGTCGTCAGATTTAGAGAAATCTATCAAATCAAATACAGCTTTCAAATAATGAAGATGCATGCAAGCATAAGTTACAAACCTGAGAGATTTAAAATGCGTGACTACACACACCAGTTGGCTGGGTGGTGGGGGCTCCGGAGTCCATAGGCGGCGCTAGGATTTGCCCGACAGGGGGTCCGAGGTCCCCGTCGGGGGTGGGGTGCCAATGTCTCCGACGAAAAAAAGCGGGCGTGGTTGGGCATCTGTCTGCTGATATGTAGAAAATACATATTTTCTCACCGACAAATTGTGGTTTTTCTACCTGACGGGGAACTCAGTGTGTTTAATTTGAACACATATGTACACAAATAGTTCATTACTTAAACAGACAAAATATGAATGGCAATTTTAGTAACGCGTCAGTGAATGCATTCAAGACCGTTTTTACTTTTAATAAAACCAATTTCTTCTAATTTTAATTAGATTTTCCCCTGAATTTGTAATAATTTGTTATCATGCATAGACCTGTGCTAAATGCATGACAAATTTATGATCCACGCATGTGTTTCTGCAAAATCTGTGTTTCAAATAAATCACTTTGAAAAACGGTACCGTCCCGCACCTGTCTCTTATACACATCTAGATGTGTATAAGAGACAGGGGGTTATGTGACATAAAACAGCCAATCAGGCTGCTTAATTCTTCTTCATTGGAAATTCTCGATAGGAAAAAAAATCTCGCCCCGGTGCAGTGGTGGTGCTAGGATCTGCCCGACAGGGGGTTCCGAGCTCCCCGACGAGGAGGGGTTGGGGGTGCTCTTTCCAAAGATTTCGCTCCGTTCTCACATTCACTCCCACATTTTATAACACTGACAGGCTGAATCCGTCCAACAACCCCCTGTAACAACTCCCTGATCCGTCTGATTATGGTATTTCATTAAAATACATTATTTTAAGGTGGATATACTGTATCTTTACACGTCCCAGTTCTTGTCATGTATGTATGCCCAAAAATAATTTTGCGTTAGCTCAAATTTTCATAAATAAGCTTAATTGTTTGCAATCATGTTGTTGTAAATATAGTTAGCCAGCAGTTGACATGGAAACCGGTCAGCACAGCAACCAACACACTCAGACCAGACAGGGATGGTGCCAGCGAGATATATTATTCCTGTCTCTTATACACATCTAGATGTGTATAAGAGACAGCATCAGACCTCCCCACCCTCGGTCAGGGTCATCGAAACCCCTACGCCACACCTCATGGATCTGCATGCATTTACCTGTATGAGGCTTGCTTCAATTTATAGGGAAAATGCTGCGCGGTTAGTAATCTAAAATTGTTACAGTTAAAAGCAAGAAAATTCCGAAGTTCTATCAAAATAGGCGTATGCATGAATGCCTAATTCTATATTTACAAAACAAAAATCACAACGTAGGCCGTATGCTAATTAGCTTTTTAAACCTTACGTTTCTATCCGCACACAGACTCAGTAAGACATTATCATAGTTGAGAATTATACATGAATAATTATTACGGTATTCATTATTAACATTGGCTAAGCAGTCAATGTTGAATTTTTTTTAATTATCAAAACAACTTTTTGTATATGTGATACATAATAATATATTATAATACAGATACTAATTACCATATTTGTACATTTATACATTTGTTTTTAAAACAAAGGTCAACGGCAGCAGCGTCGTATCATATAATTTGCCTCGTGACGTCATTTCTCGATGTAAACAATTCACGACAGTGGTCAGGCAAGATCTGCCTTCAAAAACTTGATTTTCTCCGTAAATCCCAACTTTCATGCGACGCAACATCGATATATGACGTTTACATAATATATATAACCTATGGTGAGAATTTCGTTGACTAAGTCTATGCAACGGTTAAGGTGATATTTTACTGGACTTTATCGTTAAAGACGGAAAACGTTGAGATAAATGTATTCTTCACCCATGGTGACTTTTCCCCGCGTAGGTCCAGTTAAAAGGTAGATTTATTTGTTTAATTACAAGGGTCTTTGTTGGGAATTTCATAGACTGTAAGATTCCCCGTATAATCCTTTATTATGCGTAAATACTCACTATTGATACTTTGCGCTGCACATGCGCAATCATCACATCTGGGAAATTCCAGTTCAGAACTTCGAGAAAAGGGTGCGGCATTAATCGACCATAAGTGTTTGCGTATAGGCCCCATTGATAACACATTTTCCCCGTGATAAGACATAAGTGTCGTCAGATTTAGAGAAATCTATCAAATCAAATACAGCTTTCAAATAATGAAGATGCATGCAAGCATAAGTTACAAACCTGAGAGATTTAAAATGCGTGACTACACACACCAGTTGGCTGGGTGGTGGGGGCTCCGGAGTCCATAGGCGGCGCTAGGATTTGCCCGACAGGGGGTCCGAGGTCCCCGTCGGGGGTGGGGTGCCAATGTCTCCGACGAAAAAAAGCGGGCGTGGTTGGGCATCTGTCTGCTGATATGTAGAAAATACATATTTTCTCACCGACAAATTGTGGTTTTTCTACCTGACGGGGAACTCAGTGTGTTTAATTTGAACACATATGTACACAAATAGTTCATTACTTAAACAGACAAAATATGAATGGCAATTTTAGTAACGCGTCAGTGAATGCATTCAAGACCGTTTTTACTTTTAATAAAACCAATTTCTTCTAATTTTAATTAGATTTTCCCCTGAATTTGTAATAATTTGTTATCATGCATAGACCTGTGCTAAATGCATGACAAATTTATGATCCACGCATGTGTTTCTGCAAAATCTGTGTTTCAAATAAATCACTTTGAAAAACGGTACCGTCCCGCACGATGCGAAACAGTTGGTAACTATTTGCAAGGTTGCTCTAACAGAACTTCGAAGAATCGGTCCCTTGGCTACCACCTACCACACCCAAACCAGGGGCTTTTCCAAAGGTTTCGCTCCGTACTCACCTTCATTGATATGCTGAATCCGTCTGATTATGGTATTTCATTAGAATACATTAATTTAAGTTGGATATACTGCATCTTTACACGTCCCAGTTCTTGTCATGTATGTATGCCCAAAAATAATTTTGCGTTAGCTCAAATTTTCATAAATAAGCTTAATTGTTTGCAATCATGTTGTTGTAAATATAGTTAGCCAGCAGTTGACATGGAAACCGGTCAGCACAGCAACCAACACACTCAGACCAGACAGGGATGGTGCCAGCGAGATATATTATTCATCCATGCCCGCATACGTTCTCGTCGGAGACGGGCGTGGCGCTAGCGGGAAATCCAGTGGGGAAAAGGGCTCCCCACAGGACGTAACCAGAGGAGCCGTGGCTCCCCCCCCCCCCATTTGTACACAGTGTTAAAATGTTAAAGGTTATTCTTGAGCCAATACAAATTCTTTCCTGGGATCACTCAAAATGAATACTTCTAAAACGTACATGTAAATATGCATCAGTACACGTTATACATATGCCTAATAGAACACATAGGCCTCAGTCTAACCTTGATTTAAAAAAATCTTAAAAAAGAGAAGATAAAAAAAAAATGGTAAGGAATGAATAGAAAGAAAACGAAAAGGAAAGAAAAGAAAAGAAAGAAATAAAAAGAAAAAAGAATATAAAGGAAACGAAAAGAAAGGAAGAGAAAGAATATAAAAGGAAAATGAAAGAAAGATTAGAAAGAAAACGAGAGGAAAAGAAAAGGAAACGAAAAGAAAGGAAAAGAAAGGAATAAGATAAGAAAGAAAAGAAACGTAAAGAAAACGAAAAGCTAGAAGAATGACAGGGTATTAAAACAAAATTAATGGAAGTCTGTTACCAAGAAGGAATCAAAAGCTTGAAGTTTGGGGGGGGGGAAATATTTTGGTGTAACTAGTAACCGTTTGTTTGTATTAATGCAATTGCGGCGGGACAACTTTTGGATGCACACATTTAAATATCGTCTAAAAGGAGATAGTCTTAACTTAAATCTTAACTTAAATAGGTAAAGTATGGTATGGTATGTAAATAGGGTGAGAAAACACAACATTGAATAGACATTGCACCTATGAAATGGCCAGATATAATTTTCAAATGATGGCTAAATAAAATAATAATAATAATAATAACTAAATCCATAAATCTCAGGCAAGGTCCTTTTAAGATAGAAATTCGATACTGTGGTTCAATTTAGTTTTTATCCTTTTCCATGTTTCATTAAATTGTTGTTTAATACTACTACTACTACTACTACTACTACTACTACTACTACTACTAATAATAATAATAATAATAATAACAATGATGATGATGATTATGACGATAGTAATAATTGATAATAATATCAATAGCAATAAAAAGTGAAGAAAATTGTGCTAAATGCGAAAAAAAGTCGTGATTTGTTGATCATAACATATTATATACGGTATAGTTTAAGCTTACTAAGCTATAGTTAGGCCTAAGTTGTCCTGGATATTAAGTAGATCCCTGATAAAAGAGCATGAGAAATTTGTTGGCGTTTCATTTTGACCATAATGGTGATGTGATGATGATGAATTTTACTATATAAAAGTGTCATTTCCGGTCATCTCGAGAGGTGCTATTTCCTCAAATTTTCTCACCTCAGCCCAAGCCATGGTGGGGCTAAGGTGGTTGTGAAATAACGTTTTTAAAGTAGGCCTATGTAAAGTACATACTCAAAGACAATGTTTTAAAGCTTTGTTTTCTGTGGATATCACATACACATTAATAAGATCTCTATGTTGTCAAAAATCCCTGATAAAAGATCATGAGAATTTTTTTTGGCGCTTCATTTTGACTAATGGTGATGTGATAATGATGAATTTTACTAAAAGTGTCATTCCTGGACATCTAGAGGACTATTTCCTCAAATTTTCTCACCTCATCTCCAACCATGGTGGGGCTGAGGTGGGTGTCGACTCAAAAAATGCCCTCCCCCTCCACCTTTCAAAACAGATCTGTGCCCTTCCCTGGATATGACATTAAACTCCATCGAGTCGGCTCCTGATGTATGTCTTAGTGACTGCTATTTGTTTTTAGGATGTGATCTGGTTTTTCATGTCCATTTTTCGCGATTATGACTATTCTGGATAAAGAATGTTTTGAGCAGAGGTGGATTCAAGGGCACCCCCCCCCCACTTCATTTTTTAAGGAAAAAAAATAAAAATATATTTAAATTGAAGTGCGAGGGTGTCTAGAGATGCCCTAATCACCACAGCCCCAACCATGGTGGGGCTGAGGTGAGTGGTTCCTCAGTCTGTGAATGTCCCTAACTGGTTCACCTCTCTTTCGAATTCCTGAATCTGCCACTGTTGATTTTATTATATAATTATTTTTGCGCTTATTTATAATGCGTCTATATCAATTTCACTTTATCCTCTCAAACAGTCCTAAGAACGTTCAGAGTGCGGTACTTCACATTGAGATTCGCCACCTTGACCCGGCCGGGTCCTACGTAATTCGCATAACGGCTTCCCCCTTTCAAAATCCTGGCTACGTCTCTGGCTCCCCGCTTGGACACCCCTAGCTTTCGGGGAATTTCCAGCAAGGTCGTCGGGGGGAAAAAATCAAATCTCGAGTGCCGAAAGAATTGAATTCAAGCATGACTTATACTAAGCTAGGCCTATTAGGGATTAAAAACTGTTTGTTGCCAGCAGTGTGGTACCGGTACCTTATGTGCGAGGTCTTGTGTACTATTGCAATCGTATGGGTTCTGGTTCTGGTGTGTAAAGCCAACCCTTGACTGGAGGATGGTACTTTCGACAGGAGTCTAGTACCTCCAACAGGGGACCCTTATCATGCATAGTTTTCTATCAAGTTATTTAAAAAAAATAAAGAATCCCGATAATTAACACTTCTTTTTATTGTTTAATAAAAAAAAATTTTTTGCCCGACCGATAGTGGCCTGGCGCCACCCCTGCACTTAAAATTTATTGAAAGCCGAGTCATTTAATTTAATGTACTCATTTATGAGTTTTGTTTTGGTAATGACAATGTAGACTATTATACGGGTTGAGGGAAGTCCGCCGACAATCGGCTCAGTAAACTTTATTGAGCTCGCACGTTATATCCTTCTAAAGTTCTATAGCCTACAATATTGCATGGTCCTGGACCAACAATTAAAAGCTGTACACTTCATCACTTTATTCATAGAGATATTATATAGTGGACTGGGGAACCAACACTGCTATTTAGGCCTGTCTGCTGATGGCAATTACTATACACAAAGAGAACAGACGCGATATTACGATCTTGATGTTCGATCATTCCTACCGTCGAGCATGCGCAGAATTATATTTGTTGGGGCGTCAACGGGACCTGGGTATTGAGAAGACAGACAAAACTGTAGATCTTACAGCATGCGCATTGCGCAGTTATCTCTCGCAGTATTTCTTAATAACGAAAACATTGATATCAAGCGCAATTCACTGTTGAAAAGCTAAGTTATTGAAAACTAGGGGTGGCGCCAGTATTTTCCCAATTTTGACAATTAGGGGTTTCAAAGGCTTATTTAATCGATTGTAGAGACTAATAATGTGCAAAATACATATAATTTTGTTTCTTCTCCCCAATGAATTGTGGTTTTTCTCCCCGACAGGATAGATATTGTTTTACATTAATTTGTCGATGTGAATTGTGCCTAATTCAAATTGAGCCTATTTTTATCGTTTCCCTTCAAAATACCATTGATTTTGCCGTCGGAATGATCGTCAGAGGACTGAATTCTCCAGTTCACTATAGAGTAATACCTCCATGATTCAATAAAGTAAATTAAAGATCTAATAGCTAACTAACTACAAAGCGTCTTCGTCATTAGTGAAAACTGGTCGGCCAACTAATTCTCTGGCGCTGCCAAGTGGGTTTGCCTTCTCGGCGCACCACCCAAATCCACTGCTTGCCATATTGTGGTTGACAACAATCCGTCGCACGACATGGAAGAATCTGTTAAGTACTTACCTGATTTTCCCAGCAACGTCATTATTCTTATCGAGGCCAAGAAAGAAATGATAACATGTTATGTACCGGTATCACTTATGTTATTTAACAGGATACAACGGTGGGTTTGACTACGCATGCGCATATATAGGCTGGGAAATTCCCAGTATGATATGCTCCGCGTATCATAATTGTAAAAATGACAGGTGGGCCTGTTGATAAGGAAATTGGTGTTTGCGTCACTGAAGATGTGTATAAGAGACAGATATTGCATGGTCCTGGACCAACAATTAAAAGCTGTACACTTCATCACTTTATTCATAGAGATATTATATAGTGGACTGGGGAAACAACACTGCTACTTAGGCCTGTCTGCTGATGGCAATTACTATACAAAGAGAACAGACGCGATATTACGATCTTGATGTTGATCATTCCTACCGTCGAGCATGCGCAGAATTATATTTGTTGGGGCGTCAACGGGACCTGGGTATTGAGAAGACAGACAAAACTGTAGATCTTACAGCATGCGCATTGCGCAGTTATCTCTCGCAGTATTTCTTAATAACGAAAACATTGATATCAAGCGCAATTCACTGTTGAAAAGCTAAGTTATTGAAAACTAGGGGTGGCGCCAGTATTTTCCCAAGAAGCAACATCGACCATGACAGCGTGGTTGACAGATTTCATGCAAAATTTCTAAAATATAGAATTTCTCTTTCAAGAATAAGGATTTGAAAATAAATTGGATGGTCACATTGCACTCTTTGTTTCTTGCTTTATTAGTTCTTTGTGACCTTAAGGTCACAAGGAACTAATGGGATAATTCGAACATGAAACGTATGTGTGTGTGTGTGAGCAAAGTGAGCAGCGGGTTTGTAAACGAATAGGCTCCTAAACAGTGCCTCACGGTGGGTATAATGTTTTCCTCATAGTAACTGGTGGACATAGTTGTGCAAGAATTGTTTGTTTTTTTATGTTAGATGAGAAATGTAGGACTTACGCGATAAAACATATACCACCTACCACCATTTTTGAGTCGTTTGTAGGAGAAAATTTCGATATGCGCATGCGTCGGAAAAACTTTTCCGACATTTTGTTTTTCATCGCGAGAGGGTAAGCGAGCTCCATAATGCATACCTTGTTGGTGTAGTTGACCAATTGTTTACGGAATTGTCGGTAGGGTTAGGCCTCTGTCGTGTTAATGTAGCAGGTGCATGTATTAATAAAAATGAAAAAGAGTGATCTAACCAAACAGGTCTATAAGTATAGAGCCCAATCTCAAATATAGTCTCAATATGGAGACCCCTTGGGCGGATGCAGGGGTGGGGGTGTCATAGATACCAACCGCCTCGCATCGTGCGGGATCCCGCATTTCAAAGTGATTTTGGATGAAACACGCATTTTGCAGAAACACTGCGTGATCTTAAATTTGTCGCGCATTTATCAACCCTATGCGTGATAACGAATTATATCGAATTCAGAGGAAAATGTATTTAAAATCAGAAGAAATTGGTTTTATTAAAAATATAAAATGTTTGTGTATGTATTGTATAGGCCTACATAGTTTGGGTCTCAAATTAAACATAGGCCTACATTGAAACTCAAATTGTACGTGGCTTTATTAATAATATTTTTGCCTATGTACCCGTACTTTTATCAACAAACACTCCCTGAAATCGTTTTAAAATAGCTTAAAAATGCTCAGATCGTTGGAGCCCCTACCGCTTGGATTCCCCAGCCAACTGGTCACTCACACATTTCAAATCTATCAGGTTAGTGACTAGACCTATGGGGTGGACGGTGCGATCGAAAAATACTTGTATTATTTTGCTGACATGAATAAGTGTGCAATTTCCTGGCACCAGCGTCCATATTCTCAAAATGTCAGCCCCAACCATCGTGGTGCTGTGAACTCTCAAGCACCCATAGGCCTACTGCCAACTGCATCAGCCCAAGGGACATATAGGTAGGAGGAGGGAGGGATGGATTGGAAGTTGTGGTAGGTGCACGGTTGGCGGATGATACAATACTTACTGCGAGAACATTGATGTTTGAGGAAGTACTGTAGTGTAAACTTTTTTAAAAGGGTGGTGGTTTATTACAGTATTCTGTTGTTATCGGTAAACCTCAAGTCATAAGGTCAGGGCACCGTGTGTGCAATTGAAGAAAGCCAGCCTATTTTACTCACGTGATTAGTATTCCAACGAATCATAAGAGCGCAGTCACACGAAACAATAGAATATTATAATATACTAGGCCCCACAAATCGCACAGTCACGAATTCACTGTTTTCCGCAAACGCAGTTACAACTGAATGTTCTCTCTTCATATTTCTAAAAGAATGTAAACGATGTAGCTGATCACATGCTTGATCAGGTAAGTTTAGCTAAATTAATGCTTATAATACATTGAAAAGAAACGCATTGTGTAAATAAATTAATGCATCACTTTAGTGACCTATTGAATAGGCTTTCTGAAAAAATTGGAAATTCCCGAGATCTCGGGGAAATTCCCACGGAAATTTATGGGCAACGCCTTAATTTTGAGGATTAATGAATTCTTTCTCTCTTATGCACTGTTCAATTGTAGTTCGGACCCGGGCCATAGCGGGGCACTACGCGGGACCGAACCGGGGACGTACGCAAAGTTGTGTCCCTGTAGTACCGGGGAGGGTTGCCAAAGTGCGAGCCAACGAGTCATCCCAGCGAGGCACGCAATTCATGCGAGCCATGACGGTATGCGTGTACCAAATTACAGTGCGAGTATTGCGAGGCACTCAAACTCAAACTTACAATAATGAATTAACTACTTTTAACATAATTATTTTAATGTTAAAAAGACAATTTCCAGCTATCCAGGCGTGACTTCAAATAGGCCTATAATGAATGACTACCGATCACCATGACAACAAAGACATCCATCCAATCACAATGGTAACTAGCTGTCTGCTGCCACGGTAGTCCATGTAATATTAATTTTCACTCACACTGCCCATTTGCCTCATGGATGAAGGAGGACCTTTTTTATATTACACAAAATAAATATAATTAGCAAAGAAAATTACCGGTAGGCTACTCTAGGCCTACCATCATGGTTTCATTTTTTATAGTCTATTTGTAAAATGGTCACCGTGTAAAAATCGCCGTGGCTAGAGATACGGTACCGTATCGGAACTTCCGATTGCTAAAGGTACGGTAAATGATATTACGTCATGATTAGCCAATAGAAATGACCGACTCGATTTTGACTTTTTTGCAAAGTCGACGTCGCGATCATGAGAAACGTGTGGCGCGAACAGTTACAATCAAATTTATGTCATAATAGGCCCATTTCATGTACTTCGATTGGGGCTTATCACAATCTTTGGGTTAAAAGTCCTTTCTGTTATTCTTGCGTATTCTTGCGTATTTTATGGTCTACCATAGAAAATGGTCTACTTAGGCTTAGGCCTAGGGCACAGGGAGAATACCCGCCTAGGGTCCGATGCTTATTATAGGCGTACTACTAGGCTAGGCGCGCCTAGTACTGTGTGCTACTACTAGGGGCCTAGCCTAAGCCTATAGAATAGTAGGCACTAGTTATTATTGCTGATTGAAATAGCCAACCAAGCAACATGGCGATTGTAATTATCAGTGAGAGTAAACTTTATTTGTAGTAGTAGTATAATAGAATAGGCCTACACAGGTCAGGGAATTAGTATGCACAGTAGTAGGGGCCAGGAGCTAAGGCCGGCCTGGCTTCTACTACATTAAAATAGTTTACTCATTCGCTTGATGTCGCCAAATCTAGCAAAACTGCTATCCTTTTTATTTTTATTTTATAGGGCCTCGGGCTACAGAATATTAATCACAGCTTGTCAATAATAAAATTCGAACTTCCACTACACAACGAGGACAGAGGTGCGTTGCGTGACAATCTGTGGGAACGTGAATTTGACCTAGATTGCGTCACTTAGATTAGGGGGAAGCTGGCTTGAAAAAGTTATAGTGATTTGTTTGCTTAAGCTGCCCCCGACCATCTTTTGGTCAAATAAATAAACTGAAACTGAATGCTTTTTTCAGGAGAGTCCTTAAAGCATCTCAAATACTGTATTAATATTAATAAAGTTTAATTTGATATGGCGCAAAATGCTGGACGCCTCTAATTGAGAAGATTTAAAGAAATAAAAATAAGAGTATAAACAGTAATCAATAAACGTTTAGGGGTTGTAAATAATCTATAGAAAGCATTTTGTGTCGCCGATGTGTCCCCACTGACCACCATCGTGGTCAGTAGAATCCTGACTGAGTCGTTTTTGTCCTATTTGACAAACTGATGTGTAGGGCCTATAGATAAATAATAAATGGCCGCTTTTTCTCATACTTCTCAAATTATAATAAAGGCAAGCACACTCGAGTCGAGTATATAAGTAACTCAGATGTTTGTGGGCAGAGATACAGGTATCTTGCTATAGAATAAGATGTACCCTGGCTGTACAGCGCTCTTTCGTTAAAACCCGGATTATTTATTTATGTCAACAATTTTCAGGCATATCTTCTTGACTCACGAAAAGTGACTAAACCTTCCCCCTTAAAAAATATGTGAGGGGACGTTTACAGGGGTGGCGCGCCAGCAGGGAGCAAGGGGGAAAGTCCCCCTCGTCGGGGAAGCTTTCCCCCCCCCCCCACCGTCGGGGAGAGAGACCACTTTCAAGGCATTTAAAACGAGGTTCGACCACGCCCAATTTAGGGTGGGGGGGGCGCACAATGATAGTGCTGCATGTTAGACACCCTCGTATTTATCTTGCCCTGTTCCGATTAACGTATTGAGTTTGTTTGACTTTATGGAAAGTTCAATTTCCAGTGCTCCAGTAGCAAAAAACATTTTTATTTGACAAGAAACAATAGGTCATGTAATGAAATGTTGGCCTAATATATTACAGTCGGCCTATTTTATTTTTGTTCATACTTTCTCAAATATTATCTTGCTCTTTTTTATTTTTTTATAAGAATATAGGCCCTATGCATTATAATATGCTTCAGAACTAAAATATTTGTGCAGAGATTACGGTACTAGTACCTAAGTTCATGGTTTATCTGTTACACCAACAATATTTTGACAAGGTTACCGTCACCCACAGTTGGTAAATTCAATTCAATTCAATTCACTTCAATATTTGTATCCGCTTCATGAGATTTCAATAACTATTATAAGCATGAATTACACATTATATTACATTCAGTGGTGCTAGGCTACAATATGATTTAGTATTCATAGAAATTGTAGGATGGTTATACAGTGTTCAGTGATGTAGGGTCAATGTTAAAGGAAGAGACTAATAGGCCTACGTAAAGTAGATCACTCAAATACGAAGCCAACTGCATATTATTATTATTATTATTAATATTATTATTATTATTATTATTATTATTATTATTACTGTATTATTATTATCATTATTATTATTATTGTATTATTATTATTATTATTATTATTATTATTATTATTATTCTTTACTTATATATATATAGCGCATATCAAACTACTTTATGCGCTTTACAACAGCAAAAACAAAACAAAACAAAAAAAAAAAACCCCAAAAAGTGACTATAGGCAGAAGGCAGAAGAAAAGTGGTGTGTCTTCAGCCGCGACTTGAAAAGAGCATGGAGGATAATATTTCCTCCATGGTTTATGTAAGGACCAAAAAAAAAATTGTTGTGTTGCCCTTAAATGGAAAAAAATCGAGATCGTCAGTCAGTCGGTCGGATTTTTTTTTTTTTCTTTAGCATTAGTATTGTAATACCTGTAATAGGATAGGCCTCAAACTACAGTCCCGGTTTTATGAAGAGCAAGGCCTTGTATCGTATTATTATTATTATTATTATTATTATTATTATTATTATTACTATTACTATTATTACTATTATTACTATTATTACTATTATTACTTATTACTATTTTTACTATTTTTACTATTTTTACTATTATTACTATTATTACTATTATTATTATTATTATTTAATATTATTATTATTTTTATTATTATTATTATCGTAGGCACCACAATAGGACGTTGGCAAGCTTACCAAAAAATATACTAAAGTAATGAAGGAAAAAATATTGACCAAGTGAATATTGAAATAAATTTAACAAAATAAATCAGTTTACAGAAAGATTTTGGCTTCAAAATGTAAACTAATTTGTGTATCCGATTCACACGATCACGCGCGGGGCAAGTCGAGCAAAACCATACTATGGTTTCGAAAAAATGTCTAAACAAGCGCCCTCTATGTAACACAATTGAAATAAACTTGGAGAAAAAAAAATATTCGTTCATGGTTTGGCTTGGCCTCGGAGTAGGCCTGCCTAGCGCTATGTACCGGCTTTAAAGCGATGGTTAGACCAAGCCTGTTTTTATTTATTGTCCAATATACTATAAGGTAAGGAATACGATTTTTTAATTCAAGCAACCACTAGTTGTACAGCAGTAGTAGTAAGGAGTATCCTAGGCCTGGAGGAAGCAGGTCAACTCAGCCACAAGTCAACTCGGCCACAAGTCAACTCGGCCACAAATCAACTCGGCCACAAAAAGTTCGGCTGCAGTCAACTCGGCCACAAGTCAACTCGGCCACAAGTTAACTCGGCCACAAGTCAACTCGGCCACAAGTTACCGTATTTATAATTAAAATGAAATGTAAATATTCCAGTTTCTGCATATTTTAGTAAAATTCTGTGATCATCGTCTCATCGTCGTGAGATCGTTGTATACATTTCTTCACACTGTAGCCTACTCTTCAACAGAGAAAACCCGCCACTTATGAATGGAATAAAATCTGACAATTGTAACATTAACAATTTAAGCAATCTTAATAATTAAGAAAAACACATATATTAATGTTTAATTTTGTTCACGTTAAAACACTGACNNCATAAAACATGAGTACATACTGTAGACCTAATCATAAAAAATTGAAATAGAAAAACCACATTATGAT
>NW_022688869.1:659031-662728 GCF_011630105.1 Anneissia japonica | reverse complement strand
AATATTTATTTTAACAATACTAATAGTAATAATATGGTAATAATAACGATATTTAAATATCTATTTTAATAATACTAATTAGTGATAATAACATTGAAGGTGATAATAGCAATAATAACAGCAATAATAAATTAAAGATAACGTTAATTTTATAATAATACTAATTAGTAATAATAATAATAATAATGATACTTATAATACTAGGCCTACTTAGTAATAATAGGGTAATAATATCGATAATAAAGGTGAAAACAACAACAATAATAATAATAATATGAGAAAAATACCAATAAAACACCAATAACAATATTTTTAAAACTAGAAATTGCAAATTGCAAGTGAAGTGCTGCGAAGTACAACTGCATAAAATGTTCTTCGAACAAAATTATTTATGCGAGTCAAGTGAAAATAATGAATAATAAAAATATAACAAATAATATGAGACACGACCCATTGTCTATTATTAGAACAGCGTTGGTACCGTGTACAATTGTTTTGCTGCAGTGACATCTCGCTGCTGGCGACTCGCTGCTGCTGGCCGATGACTCGCTGCTGGCGAATCGATCTGCGCATGTGTATAAAATGGTATTTATTTCCAAAAAACTATGCCAGTCTACAACAAGCGTCGCCTAAATGTAATAATTAGCACGTTGAAATAGGCTAGTAAATAATTTTCCTGGGTTCGTAAATAATATTGGCCTCAAAATATTGTGGCTGAGACATGAGCCGATTAAACGTGGAAATAGGAAACCTAGAAATATAATAAAAACGCTGAATAGTACTCCAGCGGACATTGGTACGAGTAGGTTAGTCTACAAACGTCGCCTAAAGTAATTGATTTTACCCGGCAGAACGAAAGAAGGAAACTCCGCTTTTCAGTTGTCTTAGGCTCAGGTTTTTTGACAAACAATGACCTTTCAGAGGTCAAATTGCTGTCAAGAATATGAATTGGCTGCTTCGCAGCAATTACTATTATTAAAATAATAATACTAAGACTAATATATAATATGAATTAAAAAAATCAAGAATTTTTTATTATTTATATGGTAACAATAATAATATCAGCAAAAATGTAAACAATACATAACGTTAATGCGTTATTAAAACTAACGGTAATAAAAACAACAATAATAATAACAACAATGTGGCCGAGTTGACTTGTGCCCGAGTTAACGTGTGGCCGAGTTGACTTGTGGCCGAGTTGACTGCAGCCAAACTTTTTGTGGCCGAGTTGATTTGTGGCCGAGTTGACTTGTGGCCGAGTTGACTTGTGGCCGAGTTGACTGTGGCCGAGTTGCCTTGTGGCCGAGTTGGATCGAATTCCATCGCGATACATCGTCGTCATCTTCGCGCGCGGTTCTCAAAATTATACATTCTATTACCGATTTTGTCTGTTTTTAGATCTTATGTTCTAAATGCTAATGTCGGAAGTGGTAGGCCTAGTTCTCGAAATTGTACTTGCTTGTGTGAGACTTTGAACAAAATAGTGCTTTAAGGAAGACTATGAACAAAATAGTGTATTATTACTATATTAGGGTCTAGTGGTGTGGAGTCGTTTCGGCCCTGAGTCGATTCGGCCTGGGTCGATTTGTCCCGAGTCGTTTCGGCCCTGAGTTGATATATTTTTGTCATGCATTTCGGCCGCGGTGCATGGAGCGCCGAAGCTGCGGCTGCGAATACTCTAATTTAAATTAGCAAGTAGCTGAGTATACCGTTTGTTAAACATCAGGGAGATGTATGAAACTTAGGCTATATTACTGTAACATTATCAGATATTGACTATTCTTTTTCGTAGTATTTTATTATTATTATTATTATTATTATTAAAGAGTTCATTGCAGTATCAAATAGTGTTATCTTTCTTTTTACAGAAACAACGCAAATGTTACAAGTCGATTGGGTTTGGAGACACGTTTCTTTTTATTGTTTCCATGCGATATATATTTGGATCATGTTTATAAGTGCTTCAATAAAATTTAGATTTATAAAATAAGTAGGCTTATAGTTAATTTAGCGAATTAGTTTGTCATAATTTTTGTTTGTTTGTTGCGTCTCCATTTACATTACCAAATGTTTTATTTATAACAATACATATATAAATTAAATTATACTGAATGATGTGATGATGAAAATAAAGCAAATGTATTATTGTATTCATAAGACCGACAAAATCACTCATTGCAATAGAAAATAATTAAAAGAAATTACTAACTACAGTATAATTTGAGGAAAGAAACGTGTTTAACAATTATGTTATGGTGAAGCTGACACACATGGGTTGTATCTTCTTTGTTTTATTTCCATGGTCGATACATATTTTGATTAGGCATGTTTATAAAATACACAAATAAATTTAAATAGTAAATACAGAAATGAAAGTTATAGGCCTACAATGTTAATGGTTGTTTCAGGCTACTTTTGATATTAAGTAAGCCGGAAATTTCACTCACAAAGCCTATTGTTGCATGGAAACTAACTATAAAAATCAGAAAGAAATGCCCACAAACAGGTTCCCACGTACTCTCTTTAGGGTGAAGCAGACATCCTTTGTACACCGCCTTCAGGAATGTGTGGGCGCACTACTGCAAGAAGTGAAGTACTGTAGGTCAGATGATAAAATTAGACTGGCTATTTTTAGGTGCAAACACATGCCATGGCAGTGAATTTGTACGCGTGTGTTCACCTCTGGTTTATGGTTCCGATTAAAAAAAAAATTATTCAACTTTGTTTAAGCATTAATATTTCATTTACCATATATGGACAGGGCCCCTGCCGGCAGGAGCGGATCCAGAGATGTCCGACAAGGGAACCGAAAATGGTGCCGATCGAAATAACACCGCCATAAAGGGGAGGTCCGCGAAATATTTGTTTTCTAGACAGACGCTCGAATGTAGCCTCTAAGGCGTTTTGGGCGATCATTTTTCCCCTTTTTTTTTAACTTCCTAAAAGGGTGACGGGGCTGAGGACTCTCCCGGCACTGTGCAGGTTCGATTTCCTGCCCCACCCTCCTCTTTTGACATCTCTGGATCCGTCACTGATGGATCCATATTTGCCTTTGTAAATTCTAAAATGATGATAAGATGAAATATTGTTGGAAGTTTTGCATGTTGAAGAAAATAGACGTTTAAGCTGTAGGTCCCGTCTGCATTTATGGCCCCATGTGCATGTTAAAGAACGCAGGACTTCTCCCTGTATACTGCCCAATCACCACCGGAAGAACCCCACTGGAAATAAGTCTTCTAGACTTTCGTGGGCTATCCTTGGTGGTTACATCAAATGAATCTGATCTAATCCAATCTAAATTACATATCTGACCATACTAGTGGAGAGGTTTTGCTACACGTTCTTTCAGAACGTGTACACGTAGATATCTACACGTACATGTTGTTTTTACGTCCGATCTATTCACTATCCGTCGCACGCTGACCTTGCAAACTGGCAAAAAACAAAAAAAATACAGTAGCGTCACCAAGACACAAAAAAATAAAACAAAACAAAGTTTAAGGAAGTACACAGTGAGGCAAACACCAATCCTTTATTCAAAACAATCTATATATTTTCATTAAGTGTTCTTTTTAGATTTGGGGTCATTCAAGTATTATGTAACACATTTTTGGCAAATATTGACACCCGCACCCCCCTCCCCCGTAACACTCTGTAACACTATCCAAACCCCCCTCTAAATATTATGTAACTC
>NW_022688869.1:582502-659013 GCF_011630105.1 Anneissia japonica | reverse complement strand
CACAAATTCAACACAACTGTGTTACATTACATTGTATTACACTGATGTAATATGTTTCAATAAAGTAATATCATACAAGTTTGAATATTTAATATTTCTTCTCTTCCCATGAAAATTAATTTTGTTATGTAACACTTCAAGCAACAACCCCCACCCCTATTTTCACACACTGTAACATTTTCCACTATACCCCCACCCCACTCTGCGTTACATACTTGAATGACCCCTTTAAACATTTTAATAATACCGTTGTGCTGAAAAATCCAATACAATGTATTAAGAAAATACAATTAACTAAACATTTTCTACGCCCGAGGCCTACATAGCCTAGGCTAGGCCCTGACTTAAACAAGGCAGTAGGCTAGGACAGGTAGCATTAATTTACAAAAAAACAGTAGAATCATTTTTTTTTCTTATCATGTGAAATTGATTTTCTTTTTCCTTCTGGGACCAAAGATGGGGAAAAAAACCCAAAATTTTGAAATCATGACCTATGCATGAAAAGCATTCTGCAGAGATAAAGATGAAGGAAGAAGAGTTGGAATTTAAAACATTAGCTCAACCGCCCTCGATAAACTAACGTTACGTTATCTCACTATATTAATTGGATTAACACATTATCAAGGATAAGTACTGAGTGTTTAACACTGGTGTCCTTGGATTCAATTATAGGTAAACAGATTAGTTGCCTTATGAGGTTTTAATTGTTCTTTACCGCCGAAAGTGCGGTATTCTAACGTTAGTTTATGGAGGGCTGGTCGGCCTAATGAATAAACAACTAGATCAGAAAAGAACTACTAGAGTTTGAGAAAATACAATTTGAGGTGGAGACAGCTAGGCCAGAATGGAATCTGAGGCTCAAGAAAGAAGAGCAATGCTTAACTTAATACTGTCTCTTGTTGGTGTCAAATATTCTAAAGTCTACCATAATATATATCATACTGTACATATATAAAGTAGATACAATTTAAATATAATTGTAACTTACCAATTGCACAATAATTTAAACAAAAATTTATTTGATGTTGTAAAGTTCTCTGAAAGCATATATTGTAAAATACATGTATTAAACTTATACTTATCAGAAACTCAACATCTGTTAAAATATGACTTTATTCATTATCATATCATATGAGGATTGCCATCTCAAAAACAGGTGTACTGTTGCTAAATGTTAAACTGCATACTTAGCATAAGAATGTAGCAGCTGTTGTACATATACAATACAGAGAAGCTGTAAAACTTGTTAATCATAACTTTGGCATTTACTGTAGTAAGTTGATTACAGTAAATGACTATCATTTTTAAGCTTATAATAATGTGGAGTATGTATATGAATATATTAAAAAGTCAATCTTCATGCTTTGTTGTTGGTTTTGGCATGGCAATCCTCATAATCATTAGATACAGTACTAACAACTTTTAGCATAGAAGAGTCAAATTAGAAGGTTGTTGTAAGATTGTGCTCTTCTATTTGTAATTTAATTTGATTTACATAGCACTTTATACCGATGTACTCTAAGCGTAGACTAGCTCATATAGTAAATTCTATGCTGCACTGCACCTGGATGGTGAGTGGATCATGTAATATAAAGGCTCACATGTTATCTCAATAAAAAATTAAATAAGTTTAATGTTCATAAGAACCGTTAACCGAAACGACCCGCGTCAGAAGTGGTCGCTCCCTATTGTTTGTAAGCATTTCGATTGCAGCTGCAGTATGGAGCGCCAAGTACGTGCTGTGTTCTATTTAGGTTCTGTATTTTTAAAGAGCTTTTTTTGTGTGTTTTAGTATGATTAATTTTGTCTTTTTTTACGATCAATGATTGTACATAATACTTTTTTTTGTATTTTTCAGTATGATTATTTAATATTTAAGTTTTACAATTGTTATTGTTTCCGAAATTTTAATTAGTTTGAGTATAATTGTAAAGTATGTGATTATTCAAAAACAATGTTCTCTTTTCTTGCAGTTCCCAGTATTGAAAAGTCAAGTGTACAAGACACTACAATTATATTATCAATTTCTAAATGACCCTTAATAAAGGCTTTTGTGTTTTATTGCAGTATTTTAATTGATCAAATATATATGAATTTCATATGTTGTTTTTGCGGCTAGTAATTTTATTTATCAACAACAACAAAAAATGAGACATTCTCAAAAAAAAAAAATAAATAAAATAAAATAAAATATATTTTCAGAACTAGGCCTATCTACGTTGTACCGTCAGCATTTGAAAAACGGTACCCACTGAGCTAAGTTGCTGTCTCTCTGTAGCGTTTGACAACGCAAAGCCACAGATTGTCAATTGTTGGTGATTGTTGAGCAGATCGTTAATAAAGCAGTTCGTTGCATACTCGTGATGGCGTTGTGTCTCCTTATAATCACATCAGGCGACAACCGATTGACGCACTGGCGCAGATATGTTTTAAATGGTAGTGGTTGGGAGGGGAATTATGTGAGACAACACCCACCTCAGGCCCACTCAGAAAATTGAGGAAATAGAACCTTTAGGTGGTTGGAAATGACACTCTTCTAGTAAAATTCATCATCGTCAACAACAATTTCTAATGATCTATTGTCAGCAATTTTCAGTAACCATAGTGATCTAATTAATATGTGTGATGTACCTTAGCAAATAAAACTTTAAAAAATCGTCTTTGATGTAAATATTTTACGTTACCTACCGTAGGCCCACACCTACTTCAGCCCCACCGTGATTGGGGCTGAGGTGCGAACATTTGGAGAAAAGTACCTATAGATGGCCAGAAATGACACTCTTTTTATGTATTAAAATTTGTCATCACATCACCTTTATAGTAAAATGAAGTTGGTTGAGGCTGGGGTAAAAACATTTTAGGAAATAGTACCTTAAGCTAGCTGGAAATGACACTCTTATATAGCAAGTCATAATCATAACATCACTATGATTTTTTATCAGCGATTTGCGGCTATCATTGAAATCTAATTCGTATTGTACCATTGAAAATAAAACTTAATTGTCTTTGATGTATTTATTTTTCTTTAATTACTTTGTGTGCCCAAAGTCGTATACTTTTTCTCATACTTCTCAAATTGTAGTAACAAAAGCAAGCGCATTCGAGTTGTGTATTATAGGTATAAATTCAGATGTTAGTGATACCGGTAGGCCTATAAGATGTACAATACTGTACAAAAGCTGTACAGGGCTTTTTTTGTTAACACGGGTCATTTACCAACCCCCTCAAAATATGTGGGGGAGTGTCCCCCAGTCCCCAAGATCTGTGCCCATGGTGGGTGTATTGAGTGCATGTCTTTAGTAATGGAGGAGAAACCATTTATTTTAAAATATCGGTTTGATTCATGTGATGGCAAGAAAGTGCGAATGATGTGAATTCTGAGAATATAGGTTTGGCGACAAGCAAATTATATTTTTTAATTAACATTTTATGTTACGAAATAAAGAAATCATTACCAATTAATATATATTCTCCATATATGTCTGTTTTATAGATTTTTACAACGATTCTGATGATACTGAAATAAATTTGTTTGATCATTTTTGGTTTGATTGAATCCTGCAAATTGCCAAAATGTCAAGTGATGAAGACGGTAAGGATGGAATGTTCTTTTTTTTTTTTTAGTGTTTTAAATTAGACGGCTATAGCTCTAATTTGCATACCTTATTTAGGTTTAGTTAGGTTGGGTTTGGAGTGCGCCCTAATTAATCATGAATACAATAATCATGATAACAATGTTGCCTGAACTACAACATGTTCTTCCGGATAAATTCCAGTGCTTTAGAAATGTTAAATAATGCACACAATAATCAAATTTATGAAACATGGTGAGCTTGACCCTTGACCTCTGATGATTAGTGAGTAAAATTCACTAAAACATGTAAAATTTAATAACAGGCAATTATCATTATTAATTATATAATTTTCGGAACCAATATGAGCTCACTGTATGAGCTGTTCCTAATTACATTCCTATTCCTTCTTCTTTCTATTTCTTCTTTTTATATTTTTACACTAAAATGTAACACTTATTAGTCAAAGTCAAAGTAATTTTATTGTCAATAGAACAATCAGGTAAAATTAAAATTAGTTTTTCTTAGATACAAAAAAGGAAGGCACACAAAAATATATTAACACAAAATCAACAAAGACAAAATAAAGATAAAAAAAGCAGTGAGGAAAGGCCAATTACAATATAATAATAATAATAATAATAATAATAATAATAATAATAATAATAATAATAATAATAATAAATAAAAATATTGCCATTTAAATATCATAAGTTATTTCTAAAATTTACAAAAACATATACAGCAATTCCAATGAAAGACATCAAAGTTAATTAAATAAATTTGTATACAGTTTAACTTATGGAGGAGATTTTGATTAAATTTTTAACAGATAATATAACCTAAATTATTAATATTACATTTATTAATATAATTTTTTTTTTTCAAAGGAACACTGCGGTATATTATATATTAATATGTTTCGATCTTCCTATATTCAAAGCTGGAGTTAGCTGGTCTCATGCAATTATAGGCCATTTTAGGTAGGCTTTCTTCTTAAAGGATTCTACGAATAGATGTGTTGTTGTGGAGCAGGAAATCAAGTCCCACCCCAGTACCGCCTGATTGTAAATCGACGGGAAATCAACCAATGACTAGTAGCCTTATTAAAACAAATGTAAATCTCTGTCTAGATTATACAGCTTAATATATATAATCAATTTATTCACTATTTTATTGATTCCATAATAAATTATCATTATTTACTTTATCAGCTGATTACTGTTTCGGACAAAGGGAGCCGCCTTTGGTAGAATATGTGAAACAAATTCTTCGAAATTACACAGAGGGTCAATTACTAAAGGTAACTTACTGTGCTTACATAGCCATAAAAAAAATCAAATTTCTACAATTATGGCTCATCATCATCATCATCATACATTATCATAATTATCATCTACCATCATTATCAAACCAGAGAGCAGTAAAACCTACTAACTTTAAATCCTATTTTATGTGTTTTATTATTCATGGTTTATACATCACTACTTCTTAAAATAAAAAATGTGCTCTTTTTTGTGTCCACTGTCACTTAGGGGATAAGTAGAAGGGCGAATAGACATATCATTCTGTATTGTCTGGCAATCGACATTTTAAGAGCAAATCCGGTGGCAGAATGATAGGATGCGTTTAAAACTAAAGATAAAAATGAAAAGTATAGATTACGAAATGTCATGCCATGCTATAGGTAAGACCTGTCCAGAAAAATAACCAAAAAGTCAACAAGGTTACTTGTGCAGTTACAAGAAAGTATGCTGTCAAGTAGTGTACTCCTACACATTCCTGCTAGGAGTAGGAGCCTACGTTTTGACTATTTTGGCTTATATAATAAATTTTATTCTTAATGAGTATTCTCCACGTCAGACTGCCAGCCGATGTATCCAACTCCACTCCATGTGAGTGTTTGACAATGCGAACCCTTTGCTCACGCCCCGTGGCGTTGTGATTTACATAGTATTGCGTCAGCAAACGACCATTGGCTGCGTTGAGTGTCTGAAATAACAATAAATAGTAATATGTAATTTCTAACAGGAGTTAACACAGAATGCAGATGATGCTGGCGCCACCACTGTAAGGTTTTTGTACGATGGCCGACAGCACGGTACAGAGAACCTATATTGCGGTAAAGGGATTGGTGATTTGTCACCATACCAAGGACCAGCTTTGTGTTCATTCAATGATGCAACCTTTATGGATAAGGATTGGACAAGCATACAGAATTTATCAAGATCTGAGAAGAAGGACGATCCAACGAAAGTGGGTCGCTTTGGGATGGGATTTGTGTCCGTTTATCATGTGACAGGTAAGCCTCAGTGACCTTGACTTTTTTACCCCACAATATAATAAATTACTTTGTCCTTTGACCTCTTGAGTTTCTTGATTGTTTTTGCTCAATCTTGCTTAGACAAACAAATTTATTTATTTATTTACTTATTTCAAAAACACCCACAAATCACAGTAAAAACAGAATTGCTTGGGATTTTTAAAGGATAATTACAAAAAAGACAATCATTTAAAAGGACAAATTAACAGATTAATAAAAAAAATATAAACAGATGAAATAGAGAAAAAAAGAGGGAGGTAAATATTATATACAAATTTTGAAATAGAAAAAAGGATATAAAAAAAATTACAATTTTCATAAACAGCAGAATCAGAATAAAACACTTGCGCATTTATATTAAAACAGCCGATAAAAATAGGAACATTCTTCTGCAGCAAAATTGTACACTTCGGAAACAGCGATAAAATCAGAATATATAACCTGTTGGACTAGGTAACAGTCAACAACTTACACAATATTGCTAAATACATACAGCATGGTGGATTGATTAACATTTTTCTCACTGAGAAAGGGTGAGGCTGCATAAATGAATAGTTGGGTAATTTTACCTCATGTAATAATAAAAACATGCAACCCAGTTTTAGAATTGCGCATTATAGCAACTAGACTGATTGTAACAGCGTCTTAAGAATTTCCCTCAGGAATTAGGCAATACGTTTAAAAAATATATTATCACGGTTTTTTTATATTCATTTTAGATGTGCCTAGCATTGTGAGCGGAAATTACCTTGCATTAATGGATCCTACCGAGACATTGTTTACTTACAAGGGGAAAGCCCGTCGAGGGCGCCAACTAGACATACACAAAAGGGCAAGTATTTTTAAGGATCCTAAATTCTCTGACCAATTTCAACCATACAGGAACTTATTTAGAGATCAACCAGGCCTGATTGAAGGGCTTTCTTTTACGGGAGCAATGTTTCGGTTCCCACTCCGAAGAAAACCATCACTTGTGTCAGATAATGTGGTAAATGGAGATGACGTGAAAAGGCTCTTCAAATTATTTGTCGATGATGCGAAAATACTCCTATTGTTCTTAAAAACTATAAACAGTATAACGGTGGGAAAAAAGCTTACTGAAACAGAAGTGCCTTTATTTTCTGCTAACATTTCTGGCAGAACTAAAGACATAGTCCAGAAATCAAGAAAAGACATAGTAACAGCAATTAAGAGTAGTAAACTGCTACACAGTAATTATTACGCATCATTTTCGACAATATTTCCAATGCATATTGAAATTGTTGAAAATCGTTTAAAACCAGAGGAACACAAGTGGCTAATTAGCATTTATTTGGAGGGATCACACAATCCATCCAAATTACTTACACTGGCAAAAAAACTTGATCGATTGCCATTGGTAGGTGTTGCTATGCGGGCGTTTAGTGCGAAATCACCGCTTGAAGGTAGAACTTGTTGCTTTCTCCCGCTTCCACCGTCTGAAAATTATAGCGGGTTACCTGTACATGTAAACGCCGATTTTGGTATTAGTGATGATCGACGCACAATCAAGTGGCCAGTTAAAGATCGTAATGACAAAATGTCAAAATGGAACACTTTGCTCCTTCAGCAACTTTTTCCAAAAGCGTACACTCAACTTATACTTCATGCAATAGAACAATACAGTACAGGAGAGGTTTCTGTTGATTGCATCTACAAGACATGGCCTGATGTGAACAAAGTGGGATTCCCCTGGAAGGAGTTAATGTGTCCTAATTTTTTCAATATACTACTTGAAAAAGATGTGTTCTTTAGTGTAATTGGAGGTGGTAAGTGGATAAATATAGATGAGGCAATATTTGACCATTTTGAGGACATTCCAATGGGAACTCAACAGCTTATTGTGAGATTTCTTCTAGAAAACAATGTACCGATTGTGTCCACAAGAGACTATCCACACGTCATGAATGCTGTTTTGTTGCACAGTAAGCACAAAATTAACAGTGTCACACCTAGTCGCGTTCGGGATACCCTACGGAATGTTTCGTTATGTAGCCTAGCACGCAGAGAGAAGATCTGTTTACTGACATATTTACTAGCTGACGATGATTATGATGACCTTCATGGTTTTGAACTGCTTCCACTTGCAGATAGTTCGTTTTGTAGATTTGCGTCTAAAAATCTCACAGACGACGAAGTGGTTTATTTCTCTGTACTACATGAGTGCTCAATGGACTTATTACCAGGCCTTCGCAGCAGATTCCTTGATGAAAATATTGAGAAATCACTAAAGGATAAGATTATTCGTGGAAGCCAAATGACAGGTGATTTTTACAATTTAGTTTATTCCTACATATTTCTCAATCTTACATAATTAATCATGCCTCTTGAAGAAAAAAAACTGTAGAAAAAAATAGTGATGTTTAACAGATATTTGTGTGAACATACAGTTTTTGCCAGGCAAAACCTCATTATATATCAGCACTTATTGTTTTCAGAAATCTCTATACATTTTCAAAGGAATAAGTATAATGCAACCAAATATAGCCATTAATACAATATTATAAGTTTTCTTATCTGCAATCGAACACGTCTTTTGTTAGCGGCTTGTATGCCAAATGCTCAAAAGAACCTGTTTACATCTTGAAATAATGGCTCAATTGGCCTGTGCCCTTTGAACTTGCATTATTATAGACCTAATAGGTACATACACACATTCCATATTTTTTCTTACATTGCAGTTCGATGTAAACATATTTTTATAAACCCAATACATTGTTTTATATTGATATGATAATGATATGATGATTTCATTTTAACAGGAATTAATCAAGTTCAACAGTTGAAACCAAACATGATTGCAACTTTAATCAGAGATGCATTACCATCCGATTGGTCGAAATCAGCCGAGGTTATGTGGTATCCAGGCCAGCCTGATCACCCTCCACGATGCTGGCTCAAGAAATTCTGGAGCTTCTTACAAGAAGTTTCCAAAAATGATATTAGTAAATATGAAGGGATTACCCTGATCCCGACAAGATTTAGTGAAGACCAAACTGAGGTCAAATTAATTCAACTTGTCCGAAATTCTAATATTGTAGTTATCGATGGCCATCGAGATTCAAATGTTGAGGCTAGGCTGGTTGAGGGCATACTGCCTTCTCTACATTTGATTCCAGTGAATCTTGAAAATGCAGAATTTGTGAAATTTTTTCGAAAAGGCGTTTGGAAGACCTACTTACACAGTTTAGAACCTAATGATATCTTGCGGATTTTTGCTGATGCTGGTACTGCCAAAAGTCTTCAGAATGATGTGAAGAACCTTCTTGCAGAAGATGTACAAGTATTTCGAAGATTCTTGGGAAATATTAGAAGCCTGAAAGACGATAGGCAACGAAATGTGTTACTTAGAATTCCTGTTTTTGAAGAAGCAACTCATGTCCAGGGTTACATTAACTGCAGCGTCTTTCAGTCTGCAGTCGTCAACGATAAAGAGATAAGAATAGTGAATAAAGAAGAACTTCCAGACTTTCCAACAGAAGAGATATTTCTTGACATATCAGATACAGATTCCAATATGTTAGCTTCTACATTGGGCCTTAAAATGTGCCTGCGAGAAGAGGTTCTGTGCCAAATGGTTTGATGTTCATCGAATGAAGATGGAGATGTAACTTCATTAATTATGTGGATAATGGATAGGTGGGATGAATTTCAGAGGAAAATTATCATAGATACAATTAAAAAAGAACCATTTGTTCCTTTACGTAATGGGAGCCTTAGAAGAGCATCAGAATGTTTTGATCCGTCAGATGAACTTTTGTTACATTTGTTTAGCGAATGCTTGGATATCTTTCCTGCTTTACCATTTGGTATTAAATATCAAAGTATCCTACTTCAGCTAGGATTAAAGACACGTTTTAAATTGACGAAACATGACTTACAACGATGTGCAGAAGATATCACCTCAAATTCAAATGTTAAAAAAGGCAAAGCTTTATTGAAACTGTTGAATGAAAATTCAAATATTCTTACTTATTCCACGGTTCTTGATGAAATTGACAAGCAAATATATACATCTGAAAAATATGGCAAAATGTTTGGCCAAGTCCAAAAACTAACTAGTCGAATCAGAGAAATCTTAAAAGGTTACCCTTGTGATGATACCATTTTCAAAGAGCTGTTGCAAAATTCAGATGACGCCGGTGCCGACAAAATAAATTTTATATATGACCCACGTCAACACCCGAATGAAAAAGTATTTTGTGAATCATGGAAACAAACACTTGGACCAGCATTATGTGTTTTTAATAACAAACCATTTACTGAAAGTGATCTGAAGGGAATCCAAGACCTCGGAATTGGCAGTAAATCGTTTTCTCCAGATAAGACAGGTCAATATGGGATAGGGTTTAACTCTGTGTATCATTTAACCGACTGCCCAACATTCTTATCTAATGATGATACCTTGTGTATTTTTGACCCTCGATGTGCATTCATCGACCAAGCAACCAGAGAGTCACCTGGCTTTCAATACAACATTAGTCCACAGGTTAACAATGCTTTTCGAGACGCCCTTTCTTGCTTCCGATTAGAATCTATCACTAACGCAGGATGTACAATGTTTAGATTTCCTTTGCGCACTACTGAAATGAACACGTATGCAAATTTAATAGATCGTGAGTCGATCATGAGTGAAGAGTTGTTCGATGGAAAGAAACTGCAAACTTTACTTCAATATTTCGAATTAGATGCCTTTGATATGCTGCTGTACTTGAATAATCTAAAACAGATTACTATTTCTCATATGGATGAAAATAATAAAATGTGCACTGATTACTCTGTAAAAGCAGAACTATCAGAAGAAGATGATAAAAAACGCCATGAGTTCTACAGCTATGTAAAAGAATGTGGAAATAAGGCGAGATTAGAAGACATTAGAATGAAGGAGGTTACGTACGAGATGAAGATTTCCGATAGCCGAGATAAAACTGAGATTTGGTTAGTGAACCAACGCATAGGATCAACTCAGGAGATTCCTATAAAAATCTCATCATCATACACTGAAGGAAATCTCAAACTTCTACCACGTGGAGGTGTAGCAGCACGTCTACATAGCTCAGAGAAAAGGAAATCATTCTTTGCCTATTGTTTTCTGCCTCTTCCAATTGAACCAAAGCTGCCTGTAAGTGTGAACGGACATTTTAGTCTTGATCCAAGTAGGAGAAATCTGTCTAATACTTCTCAAAATAACGACTGGAATTTGTTCATCATGGGCGAAGTAATTTCTCATTCGTACCTAAGACTACTAGAAAAATTGAGGGACAAAAAATTTAGATCAGTCAATGACAGTAAGTATCAAAAGTTATGTACTTTCAAATCGCTGCACAACAAGATGAATTCCTACTGGCGATACTTTCCAAATATACACTCTGTACATAACGACTGGAAAGAAATAGCTAAATGTGTATTCTTGAATATTTGTAGCAATCAGATGCCACTGTTCCCAGTCGTGCGACGCACAGATAACATAATAGCTTGCGAATTGGACGAAACTACGGAAACTAATTACACGCTAGAATGGTGTTCAGCCACAGGACCTGCAGAGAAAAAGGCTTATTTTGATACCAGGAATACCATTTTAAAGAAACCTTCACAATTGGCAAATTTAGGATCCTGGGATCGTCATAAAGAGACAAAAAAGATGCTTTTAAAACCTATTCTGCAAAACATAGGTTTCAGAATTACAAACTTGCCATATCATATTTATGAAGGTTTAGCATCGACAGGATCACAATTAACATCTAAGAAAGATTTACAACCAGATGAAGTTATCAAAAGTCAATTACACAAGATTGAACTTGTTTCACCCGATGCCGTTGTTCAGTTTATGAGAAATGAATTTATCCCTGGTCCATTGCCATGCAAAATCACAATGTCGCGTCTCAAAATTAATTTGAATTACTTAGTACTACTTGAATATATTGCCAATGACGGGAAGTTACGACAAAATGAAATTCCATTAGATGGTTTGCCACTACTACTCACCCAAGACTCATATTTACGAACATTTGATAAAACAGATAACAAATGCTTTCTTTCAGGAGAGCATGAATTATTACCAGAATGCTGGAATGAGTTTGTGCATGAGAATACGCTACATCATTTCTCAGAGGAGTCATTACATTTTAAACACTTAAAGATTAGCGACCTAGCTGAAAGACTAGAACATAATCTACAGCCAAAGTACAATGCAGATCAAAAAGTTCCTTGGGACCCAGACAGTGATGTCATACCAAATAAAGCATGGATTAAAAATCTCTGGGAATTCTTGAAACGCGAGTTTAGTGATCTTCAATGTGATGATCCATTTTCTTGTATCAAATCACTAATGGGCAACTGGGCTGTGTTTCCAGTCAAGGTAAAATCGGGAAAGCAAAAAATAAATCACTATTTAATGCCATTTTCTTCAGCTGATTCAGTGATTCATAGCAATATATCAGATATTGGCATTAGAGATGCATTCGCTAAGATGGAACTACCAGAAATAGATGATTCAATATTTCATAAGCCAAAGCATTTTTTCACATATAGGTCAGAATCCGATACCACCATGTTTGTTACACAGTTCATTGCCACTGTCAGCTCTCCTGAAAGGATTCTGACAAGTATAGTTGCTTTGTTAAATGACAATGATAAAGCCTTTGATGTTTTGACTAGTGAAAACAAGAAAAACATCTTGTTATTCTTTGAGCGTGTTATTGGCACGTCATTGAACAAACATATAGATAATTTAAAAAAGTTGCCTTGCTACCTTTCAATTTATGAAGAACATATCAGTTTGGATCAAAACAAAAAATATTTTGTTCTCCATTCTAGTATTCCAGAAATTGAAAAAGAACAATGGGTAACTAATTCAAAAGCTCAGTTCATTAAAGAAGATCTTTTGTTGAAAAAACTGCAAACACATTTAGGATTGACCACATGTAACGAAGCGGACGTTTACAAACAGTTTATTCTACCCTCATTCGATAAATTCAGTCATAATGCTAGAGTTGAACATTTACGGCGAATAAGAACTCTTCTGCCGTATTACGAAGAGAAGAAAAGGACAAAAATGATCTCTTACATGGGCCTGAAAGAAACGCCTCTCTTATCTCACAGAGGCCAGTCAATCAAATGCATTTGTGAATATTTTGAAGCGTCCATCAAATTATTCAAAATTATGCTAGGACCCGAAAAGTTCTTACCCAATCCTTTCTGTGACAGTGACTGGAATGACTTTATGAAAGAATTGGGATTGGTGACAGAGCCTACACCAGAAAAAGTTCTTGAATTTGCACAGAAAATTGAACAAATGTTTTGGTATGATATTAAGAAACAGAAAGAAAAATCCAAAGCTGTCATTGACCATATTGCGCGTAGTGAAGAATTAAAAAGTAATACGGATTTCTTAAGAAAACTTCGCTGCATCAAATTTTTAGTACCGCACACAGTGAATAAACATCTTGCAACACTACATGAACAGTATAAAGAACATTCAGTGGGTAGACAAGGAATAGCATATAATGGTGCTTTAACTTGCATAAATGAGCATCTTGTTTGGACAAGTGCAACTATATTACCAGATTATGCCTTTCCTTACTTTTACCCATCAAAAAAACGACTGGCATTCAGTCAAATTTTACCAACATTGAATGCATCTAAAACACCATCTGTTGATATTGTTCTTAGACACATAAAAAATCTATGCACTAATCTGAAGGCTGAATATAGCCAGTCTAAGAGATCAGTAAGTAGAGCAAAGTCTGTTGAATGTAAGGATACGTTGCATCGTGTAATGAACGATATTTATGAGATTTTATGCAAAAAATTGGAAAACCCTGTTTTTAGTGAACAGATAGTGAGAGAAATAAATGATAAGTCTATTATGCTTGTCGATGAGGACGAATGTTTGATAAAATGTGAATTCACAGTGAAAAAAATAAAAGCAGGACTTGTTCTAAAGCCGTATATCTACCAGGTACCAGAATGCTTTGCCCAATACATGGAGCTCTTCAGTCGCCTTGGTGCTCAGGAAAAACCTTCCGTCTGGCAGTGTTGTCAACTTCTGACGATGATTCACAAAGACATTAGGCACGATTCATTTGGTACAAATCCAAATTTGAAGCTTATGATCAAATTCGCTGTTCGCAAAATCTTTAAGTCATACCTGATAAAAGATTGGTTAAAAGATATTACAATTTTGTACCTACCAAATCGAAGTTGCCAACTCATCACGTCAAGTAGCTTGAATTACTATGATAAGCCAATGTTTGAAGTTCGAATGAAGGAGAAAAATGATAGGAATGTTCTAATTGATCTTAAAAAAGAGGTAGAATTGGAGAAAGATGCTACTGAATATATTCAAAAAATGCCGAAACATCTTCAACCGTGTGCATTTAGCCAAAAAGTCGAAGAGATCATGAGTACAAAACCAGAGGAAAATATGTGTCGATATGCCAAGGAAGGACTTTGCGAACAATTAAACATCATTAGACGTAAAATTCAATCTAAAAAATTTCAATATGGTTTTCATCGTCTTATGAAGCACGAAGCAAATATGAAGGGTATAAATCTTCCCGAACATATTCGTGCCAATGTTCCAGCGTTATCAAAAGATTTGTCCATCCAGTGTCTAAAAGAGCTTAAGACATGCCTTGTGGAATCAAATGTGATAAAAGAAGGGAGCACAGTCCAAAAACAGTGTTTCCTTGTAGATGCAGATCGTGCACATAAGACAATTTTTATCAGACACCAAGATTCAGGGAAATACAATCTTCTAATGTTAGAGCTGGCAGTCATTATCTCTGAACTTAATGGAGAGCTTATTAGTGACGTGATGACCTTGGCGATGATGATTTTCTGTGACCTAAATGAAATACAGACACTATTAAGTTACCGTAATATCTCTGACGCTCATACACCAGAATGCATGTCTTCGCCAGACTTGGGATCTGAATTAACAGATGATTTAGTTGAATCTCTTGATAACGATCCATTTAATGAGTTCACACCTGGAGAAATTGTTGTATATGAACTCGGCAAAGCAGGGGACGAAGTGTACATCTATGCAAAGATTTTACGACAAATCATCCGTACAGATTCAGAATTGAACACAATCAGCATGATGTATGAAATAGATATCGGACGTTATGCCAACATAGAAGTAAGTGCATTACATCTTTACAAGTGGGTGCTTGGTCATTCTAGAACAGACATAAACCATCATGAAGAAATGGCTTTGCAGGCAATGGTGAACATGTCGATTCGATCTGATAGTGAACGTGCAGCTCCAACGCATCGACAAAGAGCATCCACACCTTTGCTCACTGAAAATCTGGAGGAAACCAAAAATATAGTGTCTGACAAATTAGAAGTGATTTGGAGACTAGGTGAATACGACAGGAAAAAAGCAGTCAAGCGAATGTACTTGCAATGGCATCCAGATAAAAATCCAGGTAGAGAGGAGTTTTGTAGTGAAGGTTTCATGCATCTGCGAAATGAGATACATCGTCTAGAAAATAGACTTCCTAGGCAACGGACAAATGCAGCAACACGGGCGAATTATAATTTTACGGAATCCGGACGATGGCATGAATCCTACACACAATGGGATCAAAGAGCCGATAGGGATAGAAAGTCGCGTGAATTTTATGGTTCCAGTAATGGACATACCTCTCCGTCGCCGGACAAAGCAAAAATATGGCAGAAACAAGCACGAGAGGACCTTTATGCAGCAGATAACGATATTAATGGATATCCAAGCTATGAATGGGTAGCTTATAAATGTCTACAGGCCGTGGAGAAATCGATGAAAGCTGCTATACTATCACATACGGGAGAAAATTCCTTTACGCATGATATTATCTCGTTGTCAATTACTGTATCAGATCTACCAGGGTGTCCCAATGATCTACGTAAGCACGTGAATGAACTTTGCGCCCATGGCAAGGACCAAATTATAGCGCGATACCCTCGATTACTCAAAGTACCACATGATCTTTTCAAAAGTAATGATGCAAATATTTGTATCTCTAATGCAAAAGCAATTTTAGAAATGATGGATATTGTAATTGTTTCTTAGTAAACTATTTTAATTGCCTGCTGAATCAGGCGATAACAAATCCATTTTATGGTAATTCTTATTATCGTGATGAAATAGATGAGGACAATAACTGGAGATCGTGGGTTTGAGTCTCACCCGACAACAACTTGAAATTTTTGTTTGGTGTTTTCACACATAGTCAGTTTTCAATACATTTTCATGTGAAAAATACACCTATAAACACATTTTAGTTACTATAAAATTTCTATTTAGATGCTACTACCTGCATTGATGTTTCCTATAAACTAAATTGATCAAATTCACATGCACATAAATCGGTCCTATATGAAGTTATTGTTTGTTTAAAATGTTTATATCCTATAGTTCCGAGTGTTTTAGTAAATAGGGCATACCATGAATATACATACATACAAACAGACTTTTTTATTTTAAAAATTAGTACAAAAAGAACTAAACTGTTTTTGATAAAGGAAGTAATATTTTATTGCATAGTTTAACGTATTATGCATTACTTATTATTTTTATATATCTACTGAATTATGGAATCATACTAAAAACAACTTTAAATCTATGACACTTTCAAATTTAAGCATTCTATTTCTAATCCTCAATAATACCATCTTAATTTAACCTAAATTTTCTTTTACCTTGCATATCCATATTTATTATTTAAATTTTTTATTTTTCTTAAGTTTCTTTCAATGTTCCTTTTAAATCTATTTTAATTTGTAGTTAAGTTATCCATCTTTTTTGGTTACCATATGTATATATCTGCTTTTAAAATTTTGTAGTTAAGATCTGAACCACTTTGGAAACCAGTACTATGTATTGAAATTGTATATTCAGTATAAAGAAAGAATAAATAAATAAATAAATAAATAATGTACCCTGGTAATATCCTGTTTTCACATAATATACAAATATAAATCTATATCAATTTTCATATTATTTCTAGAGTAACTTATTTAAAGAATATTAATTTAGAAAAATATAAATTTAAACACATGCATGGATATTCTTCTGACGTTTTGTTTATAAGCCAAGAGAGCTTGTGATTAATGTGTCCTCTGTACTCTAACCATTACGTAAAGTCAACCAAATTCACTTTTATTCATGCACAGTCCTAAGTAGGCCTATATTCGTCATTGAAGATCATATATTCCTTATTTTATTTTCTTGGATTAACGTATTATGAGACACATTAATGTGCATCAACGTGAAGTTTAATATTAGATTATTATCGAAATTTAGTTATTTTAGAAAAATGAATAGTATGCTATATTTTTAAGTGCTTCTTTAATTTTATATCCTATACCTATCTAGTGATTGATAACTACTGTTTGTTTTATGATAAAATAATAATTATAAATTCGTATTGGCAACAGGCATCGATGATAAAAGAGGTAAAGCAGTAGATAATGAATTGCGTACTATACTTACATTTATGATTGACTGTTACATTGTTTAGATTAACATGATTTTTTTAGAACAAATGTTAATAATTCATTCGTTTATAATACATAGGTCCACGAATATGAATGGTAGGCAAATGTAAATATACGTGCAGTGTTATACTAGATTGCTATCTATACGGTAGTGATTTATACTGTTTGTTTTGTGATGCATATACTTACACAATTGTTTTGTAAACCCATTTTTAAAAGAGGCAAGAAAAATAATTAGATTTGAAAACATGTTGTATATACGTTTTTGATTGACGGGTACTTCATATATGATAGGCCCATATAATCATGCGCTGCCATTATGACCATATTTAAGTGTGTCGCATTGTTTTGTCTAAATTAAATTTGATAGTTTAGAAAGGGGTAGGCAACATGATAAGAACACACCTAATGATTGGTAAATGTCACTATAAAAGTTTACAGTTATAGTTATTGGTTTATCCTGTGTATATCTTTATTATTAACCAAAAAAAAAAGAAAAGAAATCTGTGCAGTCTTTAGCAGGCTTGCATACTTTCTATCACATATAATTGCACTGCCTAGTTAGGCCTAGGCTTATTATTATGCCTCGGCTTATTATTATGCCTCATCATCCCCCTACACGTCAGTACATCAGTAGCCTCCCCCCCCCCTTCATACAGTACAGACGTTTGCTAGGCAACAGAACGTGATTGCACCTTCCTTCCCAGGTGTTCATGTAACATTATCATATTGTTAGCTAACCAGTTTTTGACGTGTGTTTCTTGGTGAAAAAGTACCGCGGCGTACTAATTTTCACAAAGCATTTGCATCCCCTCTTGCAAATCTTCGCTAATTAAATTAATCACCGTAATTTAGCTTATACTTATGCAATTAGGGAGCACTTAAAATGTACAATAATCATTTCACTACCCGACAAACCCCGAACTTTATTCATGCATTAGGCCTACATAATAGTTTTATCTTGTGTACTGTGACTCCATCGCTGGCGCATGGTAACAACCAACTGCAGACCATTTGTCACACATTACACTCCATATAACACAGCACCCCCTAGTTCCGTCACCTCTGGATACTTAGTAGTACCATAAGTTGTTTAAATGATTGATGAAACACCATTGGTATTATATTTGCTTTCAATTTAATTTTTCATTCTTCTTTCGATGACTGATAAATACTATTTTTGGTATTACGGCATGGAATTTGTAGCAAACATATCCAATGGCGTAGCTACGAGCAGTGCAGCCAGTGCAAAGGACTGGGGCCCAGGGCTATTAGGAGCCCAGTCATAAATAGAACTAAAAAATAATAATTTCCAAACTTAATATTTTTGGAGAATAAAACGACCAGCGGGCCCCTCAATAATATTAAAGTTATAGAGGAATAATTATTTAACTGTTTTGATTTCAGAATCAGTTTTGTATTCAAGGGTGACCTAGCCGGCTGCCCCCCCCCCCCCACCTTCCTTATTTTTTTCCAAAATTATAAAAGGAATGGGAAAAAAGAAAATACTAAAATTTAAGTCTGAGCCTTACCCTATGGTCGGAGAATGCAATTTCGGCCATCTAGAGGTGCTATATTAATAAATTTTGTTACCTCATCCCCAACCATGGTGGGGCTGAAGTGGTTTTCACCCTCCTAGGTCCGTCTATTTCGAATTCCCTGACCCGTCACTGCAATTTGATGTGTCAGTTTTCTTGATCAGTTTAGTACAGCTGCTAAGACAGAATAGTGGCAAAGACAAGCCAAACCAGTCACTCGTCGCAAAAATCGATTCCGAGTTATTAATACAGTGTTAGAGAGTAAAATAATAGAAAATGGTAAAAAAATCAATTAAATCGGACATTTCCTTACAAAGTTACAAGAGTTTAATCACACAGCTATTTAAAGAACAATATATGAGAAATCAGCCTTCAAAGTTTATGATTTCAGGCATTTCTCATGCAGAAAATCCTTAAAAATTGTTGTTTTAAAAATTGAAAATGGGGAAAATAACAGCATAGAATGATGTATAGATATATAAAGTTTAGTTTAGTGCAATAAAATAGATTTTTAAAAATTTGACATCCCAGCATGTTTTGGCCATTTTCTCTAAAACACGATTTGCGACGAGTGACTGGTTTGGCTTGTCTTTGCCACTATGCCCCGCTTAAAATAGTTATGAATCCGATTATCATTAGTAGGCCTATTTACTAAAACTAGGTCTTTAGGAGTAGTGGGTAAAAGAAGTACTTCTTACGATATATTTTCTGAGAACTCTAGGGAATTCCCATTCACATTAAATGCCAGATAATTAATCTACCTTTCGCACCTAGCTACGCTGCTGAACATATTCTAATTCCAAAGATAGCATTTTACTTTCACAGTCCTGGCCAGTTGAAATTTTAAACATTGTTGATTTGATGACTGCATATATTTGTCTTATCATTACCAGCAGCTTTAAATACGAAACTTATTTACACATTAGTTTTAGATTTACGTTTCCTTTACTATATGAAAATTTGGTCAAAGTGATCAAATTAATTAGGTCTTGTAATATTTCAGTGTATTATATGAAATTGAATTCAATAAACTGGTCTTAGGTTAAAGTTTTCTTTGCAATAAAGATTTACTACAAAATTTACAATAAAATTAAATTTGTCAAAGTGATTAATCGATTATTTATCCAATATTTCAATGTATTGTTTTTTTACGATTATTATTTAATAACATGATTCCTCAGTTTATTAGGCCTATCTTGTTTAATTTTACGACGTTTTTGACATAAAATTATTATTCATTTGAATATATATATATATATATATATATATATATATATATATATATAAATCAAAGTAGCAGTTAACACTCTAAATTATATATATGTCATCACTGTATTTACCTTTCTTTGATGATTTATATATATATATATGTATATATATATATATATATTTATTTATTTATATAAAATAAATCATCAAAGGTACCGGTACATATACAGTGTTTGATAAGGAAAGTCCTATATTATCATATATACATATATCAATACATATATATAATATATATAATGTATGTGTATGTATATATATATATATATATGTGTGTGTGTGTGTGTGTGTGTAATGTGTATATGACGGTATATGAATCTGTTCAACCCTATGGTTCAACCATATGGTCTAATGGTTATGACGCTGCACTTGACAGTGAGAGGTCGCACGTTCGAATCCCATTAGATATTTTATTAACAAAATTTGTTTATAGGACCAGGTATAAAAAGGACAAAATCCAAACACAATTTACTTATATATAACATTCTTGGGTGCTATGGTATACGATGTATCATGTCTTTTATAGGGAAGTGTGAAGTAATTAATGCATTAATAAGAAATATGTACAATATTTTTGAATGAAATAAAATACTTAAAGTAACGTAAAAATAGCATAGGGATTAATGATACCTAATGAGACCCTTCATTCAGTATTACGTGCAAGAATGTTTGCAGTAGCGTATCAACGAGGTATGTGTGCGAGGCCGCCAATGTTGTGTGGGCCCTCGGTTACGAGCGCGAAGCTCGAGAAAGATTGGGCAGGCGAGTTTTTAAGGGGGAAAACGATTTTTTTAGGGGAAGGGTGACTCCCCTCAGATACGCCACTGGACGTCTCATCTTATTTCAGCCATTCACAAATTGTTCTGGAGTAGGCGGCGAGTGAAACAGTTGTGGATGTGCTAAGCAGTGATGTTTGTGTTTTTTTTTTTTTATCATCTGTGTTGCCAGACAGGCTTCACTGCCAAACTTGGCCAAACCTTTTTTCGATGTCGGCCAAAATGCGGTCAGATCTTAATCCGATTAGAAGACAACATTGTGATACACGAAAATCAACTGTCATTTGCTTGAAATTGAAGAAATTAAATGATATACGGTACCCAGAACAATATTAATCTTTCAATGTTTGTTTGTTTGTTTGTTTTTTTTTTTTTTGTTTTTTTTAATAATTAATCACCATGATTAAATGCCCAGCAACATCATAATATAAAGATTTCCTGTAATTAGTTGCTAGATGTTGACCTATATAAAGTCACATTATTAAGATCGATCTAAACTTGATTTATGTATTAAATAACGTACATTGTAGTCGAATTATAGCAATAATAAGGGCCTGTTATGGAATCTTCAATGACAAATTCGCGGGTCTCTTTAATTAGAATGAAAGTTGCATTAGTAAGGTACCTCACACCGGCGCTAAGACCAGGGGTTGCTCCACCCCGTTGGGGGAGAGATCCCCCCCCCCCTCAGGTCGGGGAGAAAACCACAATCCGGCCTGGAGGAGAAAAAAAAATTATGTGTATTTTGCACGTTTATTAGACTCTACAATTGATTAAATAAGCCTTTGAAACCACTAAATTGGCCAAATTTCCGGGGCTTTGCCCCCTGGACTACTTTTGCAAAATTTTAAGCGTCGCTCTACCACGCCCAATTTGCTCTCGTCGGGGAAATCTTCCTACTCGGCGGGGGCATCAGCCCCCCGTCGGGGACCTCGGACCCCACACCCTCCCCCACCCCGTCGGGAAAATCCTGGCGCCACCACTGGTTAAGACAAACCTATGAAAACTAATAAATAATTGTTATCTAAAACTTTATAAATTCGCCTCTGAATGTTATTGTTGCAGTATCATAACAATAAATCAGTGTCGCAATCAAAACCACCTTCTTCATGATTCTCATATACATTAGCTCCAGAGTAACTTCGGTGAAGTTTCAGCAACACTTGCTTGAAATTGGAGGTGCCATTGGACCCGAAAGACGACATCGAGCATTGATGGCACTTCACATAAAGCGCCATACAATTTATTTTATTTTATTCAATTCTCAACCAAGGGGATAGAAACCTCCACTGGTTCAAATATTAAAGAAAACATTATGGTAAAAACAGTAAACTGTCTTCATAAAGTTTTAAACGAGGATAAACTTCATAAAAATATAGGGCCTACATTTTATCCGATCATTTTAAATTATTAAATGTAACTACTAAACTTTTAAATAAACTCTTTTACGTCAACTCGGCCAAAGGGGGGCATACATTAAGTGTTTAGTGCGAGTACGACCCGGAGTTAGTACGACTTCGAACGTTGAATGTAAGTGAAGGTACACGATTAGAATCAAAGATTTTGTACAAAACAACACCCAAAACAAGTCTACGTTATATTAGACCTACTGTATATTGAAAAAAATGTAAACTTTTCACAAAATCCAGCCAAATTCGGCCAAATATAGTTTGGCCGTGACTTTTCAAACGTTACTGCCAGATGAATTTTTATACGGCCAGATTCCGATTTGAGGAATCTGGCCATCAAAAAGGCCAAATGGCAACCCTGGTTTTTATCAAATGTAGTATTTCTAGTATCTTGGTTTTTATCCATGAAAAAAGCACGCCGGAAAAGTTTGCCTTACCAGGAAAAGGTGACGTAATCTTATGACGTATGCATTTTGGTTAAGATTTCTGAAATTTGGAGAGAGAGACTTTTACAACTAGACAGTGTTACTACATAACTTGGTAGGCCTAGTTACGGTATTCCAGCTGGTGCAATTTTTTTATACCTCCTTTAGTAAGGTTATATAGGCCTGTAGCTGTGAAATGGGCCTGGGCCCAGTAAGAGCTTACCACGTAGGCCTAGGCTTAATTACTGTATTTGTGGATATGCCTACACTTACACAGTATATTTTGCTAGGCCTAATAGTAATACTATGAAATCAAAAACTACAGTAGGTCTTATGTTATGCCTATTAATGCCCTCTATAGGTTTCGAGTTTCTATTTAGACCCTATAAAAAAATGTTAGTTTATCACTCTATCAAAGAATAAAAAATGATGAGTGAGGAAGGGAGGGAGGGAGGTTTTTTTTTTGTGCTTATCCCGCCCCCATTTTACCGATGTTCGCAAGTAATAAATAGTATAAAAAATATAAAAGTTCTTAAGAATGGAATCAAATTCAGATTTAAGAAATATGTTTTTGTAGTGCTAGTAAACATGTTTGCAAGAAATTCTGAGCTTTTCAAGTGAAAAAACGATGGAATTACGACTGTTTGAAATAAATATTGGCATGTTGATTTTTCAAGATTTCGCTCTGTTCTCACATTCACTCCCGCATTTTATAACGCTGACAGGCTGATCCATCTGATTAGGCCTATGATATTTGATCAAAATACATTAAGTTAAGGGGGTTATACTGTATCTTTACACGACGTCCCGATTCTTGTCATGTGTATATGTGTATGCCCAAAAAATAGGCCTAATTGTACGTTACCTCAAATAATAGTATTCATCAATGAGCTTAAGTTGTTTGCAATCATGTTGTTGTAGACAGGGGGTGGCGCCAGCGAAATATTTTGAGCGATGCCCGACCATGTCCGCAAACGTTCTCGTCGGATCGGAGAGGCGCGGAACCAGAGGAGAAAAAGACCTCCGCTTGGATACCCATGGAATTACCAGCAAAAAAACAAAAAAAAAAACAAACAAAAACAAACAAATTATATGTATTTTTTACATATTAGAAAAAAATCAATCAAATAAGCATTTGAAACCCTTAATAGATAGTTTCCAACATCCGAAACCCCTCGGGCAAACCCCACGCGCCACACCTGATTGATCTGCATTTACATGTAGGGCCTATGAGGCTTGCTTCAATTGATAGCGAAAAAGCTGCGGTTAATAACCCAAAATTGTTACCGTTAAAAACAAGAAAATTCTGAAATTCTCTCAAAATATAGGCGTATGCATGAATGCATAATTCTGTATTTACAAAACAAAAATCACAACGTAGGCCGTATGCAAATGAGCTTTTTAACCTTACCTTTCTCATCCGCACACAGACTCAGACATTATCATAGTTGAGAATTATATCATTATTTATTATTAACATCAGCCTGTATGTAATGACCATGGCGGTTAAAACAGACAGTCCAAACCATCCGCCCCAAAGAGAAATGAAAGAAATTGTGGAAAGTGTATCGTTGAAAGACGGAAAACGTTGAGATAGATGTATTATTCACCATGGTGACTTTCCCCGCGTAGGCCAAGTTAAAAGTTAGATTTATTTGTTTAATTATAAAGGTCTTTGTTGGAATTTCATGAAGTGTAGTATCGCCCCATGTAATCCTGTATTATGCGTAACTGTAGCTATAGATATATACTGTGCACATGCGCCTATCATCACATCTGGTGATAATGGAACTGCAAATGATTTGATTGACGTTCCATATTGCTGACACCAGAGTCGTCAGATTTACAGGAGAAATCTATCAAATCCAATGCAGCCTCAAATTTTGAAGATGCATGCAAGCATAGTTACAAAAGAGATTTTAAATGCGTGACTACACCAGTTGGCTGGGGAAGGGGTTGGGGCAGAGTCCAGAGGCGGCGCTAGGATTTGCCCGGCAGGGGGTTCCGAGGTCTCTGACTGGAGTGGGGTGCCGATGTCTCCGATGAAAAAAGCGGGCGTGGTTGGGCCCATCATGGGCGTCGATTGGTGGGGACAGGGGGCGCGTCCCCCTACATTTCAAAGTGGGGGGGGGGGGACATCATATCGATTGTCCCCCCTCCCCGCCACTTTTCACCAATCTTCTATTATTAAAACCCCACTTTTACAAGTGAATGGAAAGAATAACAATTACGCATGACTCATGAATTTTGTCTGTTCACTTTTCTAAGTGCGGTACGTATTTTCCGGACCAAAACCAAGTAAAAACGCAATTGTTTAAACATTTTGTAACCATTTCAGAAACCCACTTGATCGATTTTGGGTGCAACGACTATCAGAGGCTAAATTTATTGTGAAAACAATGTACTGAACGTTGTTGAAATTTGAAGCATGTATCCTTATTAGGCCAATATTTTTTTGAGGTGATCTACTTTTTCAACGTGCAAGTCCCTCCCTGTCCCCCCTCTAATTTGCTTTCCTGGAGCCGCCACTGATAATGATAAATTAAGTAAATCACCTTTATGTTTGTGAAATCAAAATGCTAACTAATGTTTTGTGTGCTCCCTATCTCCCTAGTCATGTTTGATCGTAAATTAGACGGATTATTTCCATTCACAATAATTTCATAAGTAAGTAACAATATTACTTACACAAAAGTGAAATTCAAAAAGAGGAGAAAAGCAAAAACCTCTTGATTGACTTTAAAAGTACTGTACATGCAAAAAGACTAAATTAATGACTGTTTTAAGTTTATCTTATTTGTTTTTCATAGTTCGAATTTTGAATACGTTACAAGCTAGGCTAATCAGTAGATAATAAATCGTTATTTTTATGAATGTTAGCTTGCACGAAATATATAAGCGGGCATAATTATGACTAAAAAGGATAATTTTAAAAACTTTTTATGATGAGTACTTCAGTGGCAGATTCAAGGGGCCCAGCCGGCCCACCATCACTATTTTTTTTTTCGAAATTTAAAAGTGGAGAAAAATTAAAATTATTCAGTCTGAGAGTGCCATTTTCAACCAACGGGAGGTGCCATAATCATAAATTTTCTTACCTCAGCCACAACCATGGTAGGGCTGAGGTGGTAGTCCAGCTACACTCTCCATCTGTAAAAGTCCCTCTCTGGGCCCAGCTCTATTTCAAATTACTGGATCCGCCACTAGATATTTTAAAAATTTCGTATGGAAATAAATGTTAATTGCATTGCTTAAAATCAATTAAAAGGCTATATGCGCCAGAGCTTCCGGGGCTTCGCCCCCTGGTCCCCAACCATTGCTTGGGCCTACGGCCCAAGGCTTTATTTTTCATCTCGTTCCCCCCCCCCACTTTCAGCCACGGATCGACGCTCTTGGGGCCCATAGAAAGTGTACCAAGGGCGAAGCCCCCGAAAAATATAACAATTTAGGGGTTTCAGAGATGGTGTATTTATAATCGATTTTTGAGTCTGCTGATATGTAGAAAATACATAAACCCATTTTCTCCCCAACGAATTGTGGTTTTACCTGACGGGAAAATTTGCGCCCCATGCCTCTGCTGGTGCCGCCACTGGCGGGGGTGAGTTCCCTTTAAGCTTTGACGATCTAAACATTTTTAAGCTGTTTTAAAACGATTTTGTAGTTTACAGGCACAAGGTTCAGTCTGAAGAAGTTGGCAGTCTGCCAATGAAATGTTACAGGTAATCTATTGTACGTTTTTTGGTTCAACATAAAAGTAATAATTTTAATAAAATGAAACTTTGAACCAGATTAATTTATTCAACACTAAAATAGTCTATAGTCTACTGTAGGCCTGGTACTTTGTGTGTGTGTGTGTGTATGTATGTATATGTATTGTTAATAAAGCCACGTACAAGTTAAGTTTCAATGTACAGTGTGTTTAATTTGAACACATATGTACACAAACATTTCATTCCGTACTTAAACAAAATATGAATGCAATTTTAGTTACGCGTCAGTGAATGCATTCAAGGCCGTTTTTACTTTTAGTAACACCAATTTCTTTTAATTTCAATTATATTTTCCAATGAATTTGCAGGGACGTCGGAAGCTGTTTTTATTGGTCCGGCCAAATATAATCATTATTGCATTAACATGACTTTTTCATTACTATTGTCTATGTTTATAGCTCAAAACACGCACTACTGTATTCTATTATATCAATCATTCATACTTGTACTAAATATATCATTTAACCATTCATGCTTTATATTTTTGTCACCTTGGGATTTAATAAATATTAACGTACGTACAAGTAACATTAGATAAACATTGCTTAAACAGTAGAAATGATATATTTAAAAATGATGTTTTACACTAGCCGATGTATTACCATACGACCTACTAGTATTTTGCAAAAATACTCTAAAAGAATGACAGGCCTATTCGTCTCAAACCAGGGCTATGGCTCAACGGTTTGTGCTTGCATACCGGTACTGGCCGCGGCCTGGGCCATGTCATAGTAATTTTTTTTATCATACAAGTGTAAATTGATCAGTTTAACTGATCAATAAGTAGGCCTATCTATCAGTTAATAAGTATCTAATCAAGATTTGCTGATTTTCCATAGCGTTTGTCCTACCACCCTGACCGGGACTGTTTTAGGGCCGAGTAGAAACGTACAGTAGGCCTACAGTATCTTTTTCAAATATTGACCCTCCACCCAAAGAACTGAATTCTCCAGTTCACAATAATATCTCCATGCAGGGACGTAGCCAGAATTTTGAAAGGGGGGGGGGGAGCCGTTATGCGAATTACGTATGACCCCTGGCGGGGTCAAGGGGGCGAATCCCCCTGTGAAGTAGCGCACTCTGAACGTTCTTAGGACTATTTGAGAGGATAAAGTGAAAATTGCTATAGACGCATTATAAATAAGCGAAAAAATAATTATATAGTAAATCAACAGTTGCAGATCCAGGAATTCGAAAGAGAGGCGAACCAGGGAGGGACTTTCACAGACCGAGGAACCACCCACCTCAGCCCCACCATGGGGGCCAACATTTTTTTTTCGTATTTAGCACAATTTTCTTCACTTTTTATTGCTATTAATATTATTATCAATTATTACTATCGTCATTATCATAATTGTTATTATTATTATTATTATTACTATTAGTAGTAGTATTATTAAACCAACATTATCTTTTATCAGGGATTTTGACAACCATAGAGATCTTATTCTTATAAATGTGTGTGTGATATACCGGTACCGTACCATAGAAAAAAAAAACATAGAAAAAAAGCTTAAATACATTGTCTTTGAGTATGTACTTTACATAGGGCTACATCAAAAACAGGATTTCACAACCACCTCAGCCCCACCATGGCTGGGGCTGAGGTGAGAAAATTTGAGGAAATAGTACAGTCTCGAAATGGCCGGAAATGACACTTTTATATAGTAAAATTCATCATCATCACATTACCATTATAGTCAAAATGAAACGCCAACAAATTTCTCATGATCTTTTATCAGGGATCTACTTAATATATCCAGGACAACTTAGGCCTCATTATAGCTTACTAAGCTTTAACTATATATACTATATTATGATCAACAAATCACAACTTTTTTTTCGCATTTAGCACAATTTTCTTTACTTTTTATTGTTATTAATATTAATATCAATTATTACTATCGTCATCATCATCATTGTTATTATTATTTTTATTATTATTACTATTAGTAGTAGTATTATTAAACAAACATTTAAAGAAACTTGCAAAAGGATAAAAACGAAATTGAAACACAGTATCGCATTTCTATCTTAAAAGACCTGGCCTGAGATTTATGGATTTAAGATTTTTTTAAATCACGCTTAGGCCTATGTGTTCTATTAGGCCTATGTATAACGTGTACTGATGCATATTTACAAGTTTAGAAGTATTTATTTTAAGTGATCCCAGGAAAGAATCTGTATTGGCTCAAGAATAAGCTTTAAAATTTTAACACTGTGTACAAAGGGGGGGGGGGAGCCGCGGCTTCCACAAAACGTCTTCGTCATTAGTGCGCACTGTCTTCGTCATTAGTACACACTGGTCGGCCAACTAATTCTCTGGCTCTGCCGAGTGGGGGTGGGTTTGCCTTCTCGGCACCACGCAAATCCACCGCTTGCCATTTTGGTTGGCGACAGTCCGTCGCCCGACATGGAAGAATCTGTTAATTTCTTATTCCCTATCAACGTCATTATGCTTATCGAGGCCAAGAAAATAATGGTAAGATGTCATGTATCACTTATGTTATTTAATAAGAAAGCAATGGTGGGTTTGACTACGCATGCGCAAATATAGGCTGGGAAATTCCCAGTATGATATGCTCCGCGTATCATAATTTTAGAAATGACAGGTGGGCCTATTGATAAGGAAATTGATCTGTTTGCGTCACTGCATGCTCGGATATCTATGTCCATTGATTTGTTTTCAAAAAGAAAAAAAAGGGAGGCAAATTGATAAAGTCTGTGCAAAGAAAATGGAAATAATAATATACCCCTTCCCACACCTGTAGTCAAAAAAATATCGAGTTGCACGATGATCCAATAAAGTTTGTGATTTTTTTTTATGGACTACTAAAGTGGGCCTGTATAGAGCCCAATCTCAAATATAGTCTCAATATGGGGACCCCTGGGGCGGATGCAGGAGTTGGGGTGTCATAGTTTCCATCCGTCATCGTGTGCGGGACGGTCCCGCATTTCAAAGTGATTTTGACTGAAAACACGCATTTTGCAGAAACACATGCGTGATCCTAAATTTGTTACGCATAAAAGTCTATGCATTATAACGATTTATCTCGAATTCAGGGGAAAATGTATTTAGAATTAGAAGAAAATGGTTTTCTTAAAAATATAAAATGTTTGTGTGGGTTTTGGTGCTCAAATTAAATATTTAATATTAAAGGCCTACATTGAAACTCAAATTATACGTTGCTTTATTAATAATATTTTTGCTTATGTATTATCAACAAACACTCCCTGAAATCGTTTTAAAACAGTTTAAAAATGGTCAGATCGACGGAGCGGCGCTGGGGGCGTGGTCCCTGCTGCTTGGACCCTCCCCCCGCCAACTGGTCACTCACACATTTCAAATCTCTCAGGTTGGTAACTATGGGGTGTAGACGGTGTGATAGAAAAATAATTGTATGAAATAAATAAGAGATTGTAATTTCCTGGCGACCATTTTCTCAATGATGTTCGCACCTCAGCACAACCATCGTGGGGTGTGAACTCTCACACACCCCATACAGTGATGGCGCCAGAGGGGGCTGGGGTTATAGCAATCCCTTATACACATCTAGATGTGTATAAGAGCCCCCCCCCCCGTCGGGGAAGACGATAAATTTTGTCGGGGAACAAACAAATAAAAGAAAAATATTTACATGTAATATTCGTTTAGCCACCATACTGTTTGTGTTAATTTTTCATCACAACAACAATAACAACAACAACAACAACAATAATAATAATAATAATAATAATAATAATAATAATAATAATAATAATTAAATGAGACTAATTAAAAATAATTTGCATTCTCCCTTGGCGGTCCCCGGCTAAGTGAGACTCGATTTGCTTCACTAGCGCCCCCCCCCCCGTCGGGGCCTTTAGCCCCTCCGTCGGGCAGGTTCTGGCGCCACCACTGACCCCATACCACCAAATCCTGCATGCCCAAGGGACATCTGTATTGGGACTGAGAGGGATGGATTGGAAGTTGTGGTAGGTGCACGGTTGGCGGATGAACAATCAATACTGCGAGAACATTGATGTTTGAGGGAGTAATGTATGTAATTTTTTTTAAAGGGTGGTTATTACAGTATTCCTGAAGTTGTTATCGGTGCACTTAGTCATACGTCAGGGCACCGTGTGTGCAATTGCAGAAAGCCAGCCTATTTTACTCACGTGATTAGTATTCCAACGAATCATAAGAGAGCAGTCACACGTATTAAAAAATAGAATGTAGGCCCTACAAATCGTACAGTCACGAATTCACTGTTTTCCGCAAAGTGGCAACTGAATGTTTACAGCTCTTCATATTTTTAAAAGAATGTAAACGATATTGGGTAGCTGATCATATGCTTGATCAGGTGAGTTTAAAAGCTAAATGAATGCTTATAATACACTGAATAGGAACGCATTGTGTAAATAAAGTAATGCATCACTTTAGTGAATTCATTATAGATAGGCCTATTGAATAGGCTTTCTGACAAAATTGGGAATTCCCGAGATCTCGGGGAAATTCCCACGGAAATTTATGGGCAACGCCTTAATTTTGAGGATTATTGAATTCTTTCTCTCTTATGCACTGTTCAATTGTAGTCCCGGACCCGGGCCATAATAGCGGGGCACGACCTGGGACTGAACCGGGGTCCGGAGGAAGTACACATAGTTGTGTCCCTGTATTACCGGGGAGTGTTGCTAAAGTGCGAGCCAACGAGTCATCCAGCGAGGCACGCAATTATTCATGCGAGCCATGACGGTAATTGACTGTACCAACAGTGCGAGTATTGCGAGGCACTAATAAAATGTCACGCATTTAAGCGGCTAATAGACACTTGTAATTTATAAAACAATTACGATAATGAATTAAAGTCAGGCTCCGGAGGAAAAACATTTTTTTGATATGTTGTAGAACTGATTTTCTAAGACAGAAAAAAAGTAGTTTTATTAAAAACTGAGCAACGGTGAATAAGATACAGATTTTTGAATATTTAAAAACTGGGGGAATAATGTGTAAAAATGGGCGGGCGTTTATTCCCCCTTTTCCCCTATTTTTAAATATTAAAAAATCAGTATCTCATTCACCGTCCCCCAGTTTTTCGTCTAACAACTTTTTTCTGTCTTAGAAAAATCAGTTCTACAACATATCAATTTTTTTTCCCTTCGGAGTCTGACTTTAACTACTTTTTAACATAATTATTTTGATGTTAAAAAGACAATTTCCAGCTATCCATGCGTGACTTCAAATAGGCCTATAATGAATGCTGATCTATGTAATATTCATTTTCACTCATACTGCCCATTCGCCTCTCATGGATGGAAGGAGGACCTTATTTATATTTCACAAAATAAACATAACTTAGCAAAGACAGTTATACCGATAGGCTACTCTAGGCCTACCACTATGGTTTCATTTTTTATAGCCTATTTTGTAAAATGGTTACCGTATAAATTATATAATAAAATTCGAACTTCCACTACACAACGAGGACAGAGGTGCGTTGCGTGCAATTTGTGGGACCGTGAATTTGACTTAGTTATTGCGCCAAAAATACAACAGTGAGCCCAGGCAAAGGGTTATGCACTGAGAGGGTGGGGAGAACTACAATTGACCTTTCCACTAAGCTCCACCCCTTGGATATTGTTGCTAAGGTCCCACAAGACGGCAGTGTTAAAACATACGCAAACACGTGCGTTTGTGGAGACAAAAAACACGTTTGTTTGTAATACGCGCGCGTATTCCTAGCGCTGTTCTGATTTGTCAGTTGTTAAATTTGATCGTCTATTGACAAGTGTATCAGTGGTGGCGCCAGTGGTATTTGATGAATTATGGAGATTTTTTATTACTTATTTGATAGGCATCGAGTTACTATAATATGACTTCATGTAGGCTATGCTTTCTAATGTTAAAATAAGCTTCCAAAACCAAAAAGCAATAAAGCAAGAAACAAAGAAGTATGCAATGTAACCATCTAATTTATTTTCAAATCCTCATTCTTGAAAGTGAAATTCTATATTTTGGAAATTTTGTATTAAATCTGTCAACTACGCTGTCATGGTCGAGGTTGCTTCACCTATCACGATGTATTCCAACCATCATGGGGCTATCTAAATGAGCATTTGTCATAAAAGAACGCAAATTATTTTTAATTAGTCTCATTGAATTATTATTATTATTATTATTGTTGTTGTGATGAAAAGTTAACACAAACAATATGGTGGCTAAACGAATATTACATGTAAATATTTTATTTTATTTGTTTGTTCCCAGACAAAATATATCGTCTTCCCCGACGATTGGAGGGGGGGGGGGCTAAGCTTCCCCGGCGAGGGGGGCTATAGCCCCCAGCCCCCCGCTGGCGACACCACTGAAGTGTATTTTTTTTACGCAGGATGTCCCACTCAGAGATTATGCTTTTTTCAGGGGAGTCATCATTTCAAATACTGTACATTAATATAATAGTAAAGTTCAATTTGATATATCGCAAAATGCATGCTGGACGCCTCTAATTGAGAAGATTTTAAGAAATAAAAATATAAGTATAAAAATTAGAAATAAACGTTTAAGGGCTGTAAATAATTTATAGAAAAGCATTTTGTGTCACCGATGTGTCACCACTAACCACGATGGTTGTCAGTGGGGAATCCAGTTGTTTTTGTCCTATTTGTCAAATAATGATGTGTTAGGCACCAATCTTCAGAGATGCGTGTGCAGTTATTTATTTGGTGTTTGAAACATTTTCAGTGTTAATTATGCTCCTGACAGGGCCAGATATATGTGAGCGGGAAAACAACTTAACTATTCCCCACACTTGAACATTTTACCAGTATTTGTATCAATTTAAAATTGTCATTTAGTAAAGTAGGCCTGCATCAAACGTTTTAGTGGGCCTAAGGCTAACCAAATATCAACAATTAAATATTCTTTGATTTTCAAAGCTAAATTCGAAAGTTGTATGCGGAGCATATTTTAAAAAGGCAATCAAAGGTAGATCTCGTTCTTCAAGAGGCGTATCATGACTTAATCAAGAAAAATTGTACAGAATAAAACTAATCAAACACCGTAGGCGAGCACACTTAAGTATATTAATTGCGAGAGTACAATGTCCATATTCTAGAGAGCTTGGAACCTTTTATTCATGTAAAAAAGTAAAAAATTCAAAGGTTATAAGTATAATGTGTTGTAAGGTGATATTTGTTCAATACATCCTTATTCATAATTTAAGCTGAATTAAAGTGATGGTTAAATTTTTATTTCTAGTACCAACTAAAAGGGTCAGGTAGATTTAACATCCTTACCATTCGTCTATTTCTACACTGTAAAAACTACGTGGAGTATTTAAACACAAAGCTACGCGCATTGTTATCCCGTTTTTGGTGACACGTTTAAAAGCTAGACGTGTTTAGGTCTGGCCTAATGTGTTTATGTTTCTGACCTAATCCTGAATACATTAAGCTATGTCTAAACACGTTTAGCTTTTAAACAGTCACCAAAAACGGGACAACATTGCGTGGAGCTTTGTGTTTAAATGCACAGGGCTTGAGATTAATCCCAGTTTTTGTAGCGTAAAGCAAATTAGAGCGTGTTGGTTCCTTGTCAACCGCAGGCTAATCCAAGCATTTTGTTGGTACCCATTGTAGGAAATAAAGTGCCTTGCTGAAGGATACAAGCGATGCACAGCGAAGGATTGAAACACCGACCTCGAGATTACTCGATGGGAAACCAAACCATTCCCACTGCGCCAAATCGTTTCCACACGTATTAGATCATACATCCATGATTAGATTAGAACGATAATGATAATTCTTATTTTAAACTAGAATAAAGCAGCGGTCACATTGTTGGTTCCAGTTCCGACTTAAAGGGTTAGTGATAAATCTTAATCTAATTGCTGTGTATTTTAGTAATTAAAAAATCGCCTACCGGTACTCTAAGTCTACCATTATGGTTTCATATTTTATACATCACGGTTTAAATTACATAGGCCTAATCAAATTCGAACCTCCACCACAAAGAGACCGAGGTGACATGAGTGTGTTGCGTGAACAAATTTTAAACTGTGTATTTGACCCTGTTTGTGTAAAAAATAGAGCAGTAGTGAACCAAGACAAGAAAATCTGTTTGTATTGCTGTATTAGTTTCTGGGGCTAATGCAGGATTTGGCGGTAGGGGGATCGGTGCAAAAATTTAAGGGAATAGTGGCTGGTCGGAAATGACACTGTTATATAGTAAAATTCATCATCACATGACCATTATAGTAAAAAATATCAGCGATTTTCGGCAACCACTGAGATCTCTTAGTAGGCTATGTGTAATGTACACATCCATCATCGATCTAATTAATCGCTGTGAAAATACTTCGTGTGCCGAACAGTGGGCCGGGGCAGGATATATTTTCTGGAGGAGGTGGGCTGAACTGTCCGACAGCGGGACTTGAGGTCGTAGGCCTCAGCTGAGGGGGGGAAGAGGTCCCTAAGAGGGACCCACCCATCGTCCGGGAGAGAAATCACAATTCGTCGGGAAAAAAGAAAAAAGAAAAATATTTTTTACATAAATTTTGTAGGCTCGAAAATCGATTAAATAAGCCTTTGAAACCCCTTCGCACCCTAGACCACTTTCAAGGCATTTAAGCGACGTTCGACCACGCCCACTTTGTTGTCGTCGGGGAAATGTTCCCCCTCGTCGGGGACCTCTGACCCCACCGTATAAGAATATATGTATTATAATATGCTTCAGAAATAAAACTGTGCAGAGATTACGGTAGTAAGTTCATTGTTTATCTGTTACACCAACAATGGGAATGATATTGACAAGGTTACCGTCACCCACAGTTGGTAAATTCAATTCAATTCACTTCAGTATTTGTATCCGCTTGATGAGACATCAATGACTACAGTATATAAGCATAAATTACACATTATATTACAATCAATGGTGCTAGGCTATAGTATGATTTGGTATTCATAGAAATTGTAGGACGGTTATACAGTAATGTGTGTTCGGTGATGTAGGACTAATGTTGAAGGAAGAGATTCTAGGCCTAAAGTAGATCACTCAAATACAAATCCAACTGTATTGATTATTATTATTATTATTATTATTATTATTATTATTATTATTATTATTATTATTATTATTATTATTATTATTATTATTATTATTATTATTATTATTAATATTATTATTATTATTATTAATATTATTATTATTATTATTATTATTGTCATCATCATTATTATTATTATTATTATTATTATTACTGTATTATTATTATTATTATTATTATTATTATTATTATTATTATTATTATTTAGTTATATATAGCGCATATCAAACATCTTTATGCGCTTTACGACAGCAAAAACAAAAAAACAAAAAAAAAAAACAACAAAAAAAACAAACCCAAATAGTGACTACTGACAGGAGGCAGAAAGAAAAGAGGTGTATCTTCAGCCTCGACTTTTTTTTAAAGTACTGTCATACCTGAATTAGGATAGCCCTCAAACTATACTCAGCCCCGGTTTTATGAAGACCAAGGCCTCGTATCGTATCGTATTATTATCATTATCATCATCATCATCATCATCATCATCATCATCATCATCTTCATCATCATCATCATCATCATCATCGGCACCACAATAGGACGTTGGCAAGCTTGCCAAAAAAAAAAAATATTCAAAGTTATGACGGAAAAAATATTAACCAAGTTTATATTGAAATAAATTTAACAAAAGAAATAATTTTTTACGGAAAGATTTTGGCTTCGAAATGTAAAATAATTTGTGTATCCGATTCACACGTTCACGCGCGGGCAGGTCGAACAAAACCATGTCTACGAAAAATGCCCAAACAAGCGCCCTCTATGTAACACAATTGATGTGAACTTCGAGAAAAAAATATTCGTTCATTCATGGTTGGCCTAAAACCGCCTGCCTATCGATGACTTAAGCCTGTTTTTACTTATTATTCAATATACTTTAAGGTAATGAATACGATTTTTAAATTCAAGCAACTACTAGTTGTACAGCAGTAGTAGTAGTAGTAAGGAATATCCTAGGCCTAGGCTAGATAGATGTAGTCGTGGCTAGCTTGACAGCTCAGCCAGCGCGAGGGATCCGATGTTGCATGCATTTAAATGGTCGTCGTCTTCGCGCTCGGTTATCTAAACACCTTCTATTTATACCCATTTTGTCTGATTTTAGATTTTATGTTCTAAATGCTCATTTTGGAAGTGGTAGGCCTAGTTCTCGAATTTGTACTTCCTTGAGTGAAAGAAAGGAAGACTTTGAACAAAATAGTGTGTATTATTAATTAAAGAAAGAGTTTGAACCAATATTGTTTTTTTATATATTTTAAGAATAATAGGTCTATTGCAGTACTGAATATGCCTATTCTAAATACACTATTTAGATAGGCTTTACCTTTTACAATTTTTTACAATGGTGTAAAATAGTCTTTTAAGAACATTTTGCAGGAAAAATTAATTGTTATACGACCATCCAATAGCATGGACTTATGAATTTTTAAATAACATGAGGTCAAGAACTTGGTCTCAAAGATATCTTATTATTTTCGGTGATGCACCACAGACTTAGGTTTTTTTGTCTTCACTTCAAGGTGTCTACCGATTCGTGGAAAAGGCGTATTATAATAAAAATTATTGGCATTTGTGAGCAATACATTTTAATTTTATATAGGTAAGTTGTAAGTATATGAATAATTTTAATGCAATACAGTAGTTAGTTGATAACTTCATTCTAATTTGTTTTGGGTCTTTTTTCTGCATTTTTATATTATAAGCAGTTAGACATGGCCTAGGCCTGGATCTAGGCTAGCTTATGTGATGTTCATTGTAATAATTCAAAACAAAATCACATCAATTTAAAATCATATTTGTATTAAACTGGTCTTATATCTTACCTAGCAGGTGATTTTATTGGTAGATTAATTTTTTTTTAAGTGTGTAAGTATAGTATGATTGATTTGCATGTAAAGTGAAATTTAGTACCCTTATTTTGCTTTGTTTTACCGTACCGTAATTCTCGGCTAAACCTAGCTGTATGCCTAGCTGAGCAAAGTTTTGTTTTTCTGAGCATGTGCAGATTGTGCATATCTGGCTCATTAGCATAGCAATACCACACATAAGGCTAATTCAAGTTAGAAAGCTTAAACCAGCCAGCTTTCTATCCTGGTAACAGTTAAAAGTCCTTGGTTTGACGTTGTACGCAGACAGGGCTGGAAAAGTGCGTGGCCGTCGCCCAGCGGTCGGAGGCATTGACCTTTACCCCGGAGGCATTTACTGCATACCGATAATTAAATTTGACATTTGTGGCAAAGATGAGCCAAACCAGTCACTCGTCGCAAAAATCGATTTTGAGTTATTAATACAGTGTTAGAGAATAAAATAATAGCTATAAAATGAAACAAAAATCATTCAAATTGGACATTTCCTTATGAAGTTACAAGCGTTTAACCACACAGCTGTTTAAAGAACAATATATGAGAAATTAGCAGTCAAAGTTTATGATTTCAGGCATTTCTCATGCAGAAACTATCTTTAAATTCTTAAAAAGTATTGTTTTAACATTGAAATTGGGGAAAATAACAGCATAGAATGATGTGTAGATATATAAAGGTTAGTTTGGTGCAATAAAATAGATTTTTAAAAATTTGACATTTCAGCATGTTTTGGCCATTTTCTTTGAAACACGATTTGCGACGAGTGACTGGTTTGGCTTGTCTTTGCCACATTCATGCTTGCTCCAAACTACTCAATGTACTCTTTGTTAGCTGTAATAGATAAAATTTTGTGTTGGCAGCAGTTGATCAAGTAATTTTCATGGTCTGAGGCCCCAAAATATTTTTCCCAGGCCTGTATGCGGGGTACAATTTTTAAAAAGGTATTTTTATTTATGTGCTATTGTATTTCCAAATTAAATATTGATAACACATAGGCCTATGTTAATCATTTGGATATAGTTTGATTATAATTTCTTAGTTTAAAATATAGATTTTAAAGTAAGCCTAGGCCTCTATGCCCTAGGTGGCCTAGAAGGCTTAACCAAAACTTGCAAGGAAGTTCTCCCTTGGTGCTTTGCACCGATGGCTGTTCGCAATGACAAAAATAATTCTCTATGGGACCGGCCTAGGCTTAGTAGGAGTACAGTAGTAAAAGTCTTAAAACGTACTGCTACTAAAAAGCTACAGTACCCTACTACTCTATAGTATTATTTTAAGTGCATTAGACCTTGCCCTTTAGTCTGCTATTTTTTTTTATATATATAAAGCAAAAATATTGCCTAGGCTAGTGTCAGTAGTACTACTCCTACTAGTCGAAGGCATACACTAATTTAAAAGGTAGACCAATTTCTCTCTGAATGGTTTTACCCTGAAAAATAAAGTTGTACTGTATAGTATTGTATAATAATATTATTTTATAGACCATTTTTGCGAAATTTGAAATGGAATTTTCCGATAACCTGGAAACTAACCTGGGTAACTTTTTGAGGCCAGTGGTACATAGTTAGTGTCGTGGATTAAATCAACGATAATACTAAATTGCTAATGAGCACAAACATTTTAAAACGTAAAAAACAAGGAATGTTTATATTTAAAAAAGTCCTAAAAAACTATGTCAATGTTTACATATGCAGTAATTACACTAATTAACAAGTTTGTGTCTGTTGTCTACTGCTGCTATGGCAAGGGTCAAGCGGTGCTGTCCGCTCCGCGGTGCTTTGTAACTGCTACTAGCTGCTTAGCTAGACCTCAGGAAGTCCCCCAGTGAGTTGCAAGACATTGGCGGCACAGTTTTAAAATAAATCCAATGAAATGGTATGTAGATAGATTTTAAAATTTCTGTAGCGCCGGTAACAGCCTATTTTTTTGTAAAAACGTTTATTTTTTTGTGAAAAATATCTGAAAATACACAGCAAACCTCCAAGATCACACCAGAAACCCCATCAAAACCTCTTGATTATGATTTAAAAATTTTAAAAATAGATAATTTTATTTTCTTTACCTATTTTTGGGCAAAAAGGTCAATTTTTGATTAAAATCAAAAAATAATTTACCCAATTAAATCGTAATCTAGAGGTTTTGGTGGGGTTTGCGGTGTGTTGTTGGAGGTTTGCGGTGTGTTTTCTAGAATTTTTCACAAAAAACAAGAAATCAATATTTTTAACCAAAAAATAGGTTCTTTTGAACATTAAACTTATTAAATTTTTTTATTGAGATAACAAGTGAGTCCTACTGTATATAACATGATCCACTCATTATCCAGGGGTTTGCCGTGCAGTATAGAACTACCGGTATATGATCTAGTCCACGCTTAGAGTACTCCGGTATAAAGTGCTATACAAATCAAATTACATTACAAATAGAAGAGCGGAATCGTTCGACAACCTTCTAATTTGACTCTTCTATGCTAAAAGTTGTTAGTACTGTATCTGATGATTATGAGGATTGCCATGCCAAAACCAACAACAAAGCATGAAGATTGACTTTTTAATATATCAATATACATACTCCACATTATTATAAGATTAAAAATGATAGTCATTTACTGTAATCAACTTACTACAGTAAATGCCAAAGTTATGATTAACAAGTTTTACAGCTTCTCTGTATTGTATATATATACAACAGCTGCTACATTCTTATGCTAAGTATGCAGTTTAACATTTAGCAACAGTACACCTGTTTTTGAGATGGCAAGCCTTATATGATATGATACATGAATGAAGTCATATTTTAACAGATGTTGAGTTTCTGATAAATATAAGTTTAATACATGTATTTTACAATATATGCTTTCAGAGAACTTTACAACATCAAAGAACTTTTTGGTTAAATTATTGTGCAATTGGTAAGTTACATTACAATTATATGTACATTATATCTACTGTATATATGTACAGTATGATTTATATTATGGTAGACTGTGGAATTTTTGACACCAACATTCTGGCCTGTCGTTCCTGCGTCTCCAGTTCAAATTTTATTTTCTCAAACTCTCTTTTCTGATCTAGTTGTTTATTTTTAAATTCCAACTCTTCTTCCTTCATCTTTATCTCTGCAGAGTGCTTTTCATGATTTCAAAATTTTGGGGTTTTTTCCCCATCTTTGGTCCCAGAAGGAAAAAGAAAATCAATTCCACATGATAAGAAAAAATAAAAAGGATTCTACTGTTTTTTTGTAAATTAATGCTACCTGTCCTAGCCTACTGCCTTGTTTAAGTCAGGGCCTAGCCTAGGCTATGTAGGCCTCAGGCGTAGAAAATGTTCAGTTTTGTATTTTCTTAATACATTGTATTGGATTTTTCAGCACAATGGTATTATTAAAATGTTTAAATCTAAAAAGAACACTTAACGAAAATGTATAGATTGTTTTGAATAAAGGATTGGTGTTTGCCTCACTGTGTACTTCCTTAAACTTTTTGTTTTGTTTTATTTTTTTGTGTCTTGGTGGCGCTACTGTAGTTTTTTTGTTTTTTGGCAGTTTGCAAGGCCAGCGTGCGACGGATAGCGAATAGATCGGATGCAAAAACAACATGTACGCGTAGATATCTACACGTACACGTTCTAAAAGAACGTGTAGCAAAAACCTCTCTACTAATAAGGTCAGATATATAATTTAGATCGGATTCATTCGATGTAACCACCAAGAATAGCCCACGAAAGTCTAGAGGACTTATTTCCACTGGGGTTCTTCCGGTGGTGATTGGGCAGTATACCGGGAGAAGTCCTGCGTTCTTTAACATGCACATGGGGCCATAAATGCAGACCTAACGTCTAATACGAAAAACGGTGCGCTATTGTATTTCAGCCCGCAAGCTGAAACACAAGGAGAGGCAGCGATGGGAATTGAACCTGGGACCTAGAGATTTACATGGTTCAGCGTGCACACACAGTGGCTACCACCAGATTAGCCCACTGAATTAAGTTGGTGTCTCACTGTAGCGTTTGACAACGCAAAGCCACAGACTGTCAATTGTTGGTCACCACTGCTGATGGCGTTGCGTTCTCCATAGTGTAATGTAGTATTAAGGTTCAATGGTATTAACTTGCATAACCATTGGAATCGATACCCTTCACCTGATAAATGCCTTAAATTGGATTGACAGTTTTAATGGTCAACTTGAGTATACAGATAATCTAATAATATAACTGGACTTTGTATAACTTTACCCTAGTCAGTTGGACTTGGCCTTTCTCACACTATGAATCTATGATTGTCAGTTTTGAGCCTAAGCTCTGAAGTTTGTGATACATCTTAATTAGTAGTTTTTTGGTAAACAAGTTTCTAAATCATAGAGAAAGAATTTCTCTATGATCCAATCAGAAACTCTAAAAGTATGGGGTGACTTACTTGAGACACACCCCCATTACCTAAAGTATAATAGGCAAACACCCCATATCACGGGATCAGTCAGTAACCAGTAACCAGTAATCAGCAATGGTCAGTAATCAGCAATGGTCAGTAATCAGCAATGGTCAGTAATCAGTAGTGAGTAGTCAGTAGTCAGTAGTTAGATTCAACACAGAAGAAAAGTACAGAGCTGAGCTGACTCCATTCTAAAAGGGTTCTCTAACATCTGAAACCTGGAGTTTAGCTGATTGTAACCAACGTACAGTTTGTGTTAATAAAAGTTTGCAGTGAACTAAAAGGAACTGTGTCATACTACTCATTAAAGTCACCAACAACTAACCGATATTTAACAATAGAATCACATCAAGGACCCTTGGGCGCACGGACGCAGATCTGTTTTGAATGGTAGTGGTTGGGAGGGGGAATTGCGTGAGACAACACCCACCTCAGGCACACTCAGAAATTTGAGGAAAATAGAACCTTTAGATGGCTGGAAATGACACTTTTATAGTAAAATTCACCATCATCACATCAACATTATTTCTCATGATCTTTTTTCAGCAATTTTTAGTAACCATAGAGATCTAATTAAAATGTGTGATGTACCATATAAAATAAAACTTAAAATCATCGTCTTTGATGTAAATGGTTTACTTGACCTACTTCAAAGCCGTGAGCCCACACCCACCTCAGCCCAACCATGGTTGGGGCTGAGGTGCGAACATTTATGGAATATGTACCTATAGATGGCCGATAATGACACTCTTTTTATGTAGTAAAATTTGTCATCATCACATTACCATTATAGTCAAAATGAAGTGCCAACAAATTTCTCATAATCTTTTATCAGCAATTTTCAGCAACCATAGAGATCTAATTAATATGTGTGATGTACCATAGAAAATAAAGCTTCAAAACACTGTCTTTGATGTATTTATTTTACTTTTACCTACTTCAAAGCAATGAGTCCAAACCCACCCCTGCCCCACCATGGTTGAGGCTGGGGTAAAAACATTTTGCGAAATAGTACCTTAAGCTAGCTGGAAATGACACTCTTATATAGCAAGTCATAATCATAACATCACTATGATTTTTTATCAGCGATTTGCGGCTATCATTGAAATCTAATTCGTATTGTACCATTGAAAATAAAACTTAATTGTCTTTGATGTATTTATTTTTCTTTAATTACTTTGTGTGCCCAAAGTCGTATACTTTTTCTCATACTTCTCAAATTGTAGTAACAAAAGCAAGCGCATTCGAGTTGTGTATTATAGGTAATTCAGACGTTAGTGATACCGGTAGGCCTATAAGATGTACAGTACTATACAAAAGCTGTACAGGGCTTTTTTTGTTAACACGGGTCATTTACCAACCCCCTCAAAATATGTGGGGGAGTGTCTCCCAAGATCTCTGCCCATGGTTGGTCGTATTGAGTGCATGTCTTTAGTAATGGAGGAGAAACCATTTATTTTAAAATATCGGTTTGATTCACGTGATGGCAAGAAAGTGCGAATGATGTGAATTCTGAGAATATAGGTTTGGCGACAAGCAAATTATATTTTTTAATTAACATTTTATGTTACGAAATAAAGAAATCATTACCAATTAATATATATTCTCCATATATGTCTGTTTTATAGATTTTTACAACGATTCTGATGATGCTGAAATAAATTTGTGTGATCATTTTTGGTTTGATTGAATCCTGCAAATTGCCAAAATGTCAAGTGATGAAGACGGTAAGGATGGAATGTTCTTTTTTTTTTTTTAGTGTTTTGAAATAGACGGCTCTAATTTGCATACCTTATTTAGGTTTAGTTAGGTTGGGTTTGGAGTGCGCCCTAATTAATCATGAATACAATAATCATGATAACAATGTTGTCTGAACTACAACATGTTCTTCCGGATAAATTTCCAGTGCTTTAGAAATGTTAAATAATGCACACGATAATCAAATTTATGAAACATGGTGGGCTTGACCCTTGACCTCTGATAATTAGTGAGTAAAATTCACTAAAACGTGTAAAATTTAATAAAAGGCAATTATCATTATTAATTATATAATTTTCGGAACCAATATGAGCTGCTCCTAATTACATTCCTATTCCTTCTTCTTTCTATTTCTTCTTTATATATTTTTACACTAAAATGTAAAACTTATTAGTCAAAGTCAAAGTAATTTTATTGTCAATAGAACAATCAGGTAAAATTGAAATTAGTTTTCCTTAGATACAAAAAAGGAAGGCACACAAAAATATATTAACACAAAATCAACAGACATAAAATAAAGATAAAAAAGCAGTGAGGAAAGGCCAATTACAATATTATAATAATAATAATAATAATAATAATAATAATAATAAATAAAAATATTGCCATTTAAATATCATAAGTTATTTCTAAAATTTACAAAAACATATACAGCAATTCCAATGAAAGACATCAAAGTTAATTAAATAAATTTGTATACAGTTTAACTTATGGAGGAGATTTTGATTAAATTTTTAACAGATAATATAACCTAAATTATTAATATTACATTTATTAATATAATTTTTTTTCTCAAAGGAACACTGCGGTATATTATATATTATTATGTTTCAATCTTCCTATATTCAAAGCTAGATTTAGCTGGTCTCATGCAATTATAGGCCATTTTAGGTAGGCTTTCTTCTAAAAGGATTCTACGAATAGATGTGTTGTTGTGGAGCAGGAAATCAAGTCCCACCCCAGTACCGCCTGATTGAAAATCGACGGGAAATCAACCAATGACTAGTAGCCTCATTAAAACAAATGTAAATCTCTGTCTAGATTATACAGCTTAATATATATAATCAATTTATTCACTATTTTATTGATTCCATAATAAATTATTATTTACTTTATCAGCTGATTACTGTTTCGGACAAAGGGAGCCGCCTTTGGTAGAATATGTGAAACAAATTCTTCGAAATTACACGGAGGGTCAATTACTAAAGGTAACTTACTGTGCTTACATAGCCATAAAAAATCTAATTTCTACAATTATGGCTCATCATCATCATCATCATACATTATTATAATTATCATCTACCATCATTATCAAACCAGAGAGCAGTAAAACCTACTAACTTTAAATCCTATTTTATGTGTTTTATTTTTCATGGTTTATACATCACTACTTCTTAAAATAAAAAATGTGCTCTTTTTTGTGTCCACTGTCACTTCGGGGATAAGTAGAAGGGCGAATAGACACTGTATTGTCTGGCAATCGACATTTTAAAAGCAAATCCGGTGGCGGAATGATAGGATGCATTTAAAACTAAAGATAAAAATGAAAAGTATAGATTACGAAATGTCATGCCATGCTATAGGTAAGACCTGTCCTAGAAAAATAACCAAAAAGTCAACAAGGTTACTTGTTCAGTTACAGAAAGTATGCTGTCAAGTAGTATATAGGCCTACACATTCCTGCTAGGAGTAGGAGCCTACGTTTTGACTATTTAGGCTTATATAATAAATTTTATTCTTAATGAGTATTCTCCACATCAGACTGCCAGCCGATGTATCCAACTCCACTCCATGTGAGTATTTGACAATGCGAATACTTCCCATGCGCCCTGTGGCATTGTGATTTACATAGTATTGCAGCAGCAAACGACCATTGGCTGCATTGAGTGTCTGACATAACAATAAATAGTAATATGTAATTTCTAACAGGAGTTGACACAGAATGCAGATGATGCTGGCGCCACCACTGTAAGGTTTTTGTACGACGGCCGACAGCACGGTACAGAGAACCTATATTGTGGAAAAGGGATTGGTGATTTGTCACCATACCAAGGACCAGCTTTGTGTTCATTCAATGATGCAACCTTTATGGATAAGGATTGGACAAGCATTCAGAATTTATCAAGATCTGAGAAGAAGGACGATCCAACAAAAGTGGGTCGCTTTGGGATGGGATTTGTGTCCGTTTATCACGTGACAGGTAAGCCTCAGTGACCTTGACTTTTTTACCCCACAATATAATAAATTACTTTGTCCTTTGACCTCTTGAGTTTCTTGATTGTTTTTGCTCAATCTTGCTTAGACAAACAAATTTATTTATTTATTTACTTATTTCAAAAACACCCACAAATCACAGTAAAAACAGAATTGCTTGGGATTTTTAAAGGATAATTACAAAAAAGACAATCATATAAAAGGACAAATTAACAGATTAATAAAAAAATATAAACAGATAAAATAGAGAAAAAAAGAGGGAGGTAAATATTATATACAAATTTTGAAATAGAAAAAAGAATATAAAAAAAAATTACAATTTTCAAAAACAGCAGAATCAGAATAAAAAACTTGCGCATATATTAAAACAGCCGATAAAAATAGGAACATTCTTCTGCAGCAAAATTGTACACTTCGGAAACAGCAATAAAATCAGAATATATAACCTATTGGACTAGGTAACAGTCAACAACTTACACAATATTGCTAAATACATACGGCATGGTGGATGGATTAACATTTTTCTCTCTGAGAAAGGGTGAGGCTGCATAAATGAATAGTTGGGTAATTTTACTTCATGTAATAATAAAAAATGCAACCCAGTTTTAGAATTGCGCATTATAGCAACTAGACTGATTGTAACAACGTCTTAAGAATTTCCCTCAGGAATTAGGCAATACGTTTAAAAAATATATTATCACGGTTGTTTTTTTATATTCATTTTAGATGTGCCTAGCATTTTGAGCGGAAATTACCTTGCATTAATGGATCCTACCGAGACATTGTTTACTTACAAGGGGAAAGCCCGTCGAGGGCGCCAACTAGACATACACAAAAGGGCAAGTATTTTTAAGGATCCTAAATTCACTGACCAATTTCAACCATACAAGAACTTATTTAGCAATCAACCGGGCCTGATTGAAGGGCATTCTTTTATGGGAGCGATGTTTCGGTTCCCACTCCGAAGAAAACCATCACTTGTGTCAGATAATATGGTAAATGGAGATGACGTGAAAAGGCTCTTCAAATTATTTGTTGATGATGCGAAAATACTCCTATTGTTCTTAAAAACTATAAACAGTATAACGGTAGGAGAAAAGCTTACTGAAACAGAAGTGCCTTTATTTTCTGCTAACATTTCTTGCAGAACTAAAGACATAGTCCAGAAATCAAGAAAAGACATAATAACAGCAATTAAGAGTAGTAAACCGCTGCACAGTAATGATTACGCATCATTTTCGACAATATTTCCAATGCATATTGAAATTGTTGAAAATCATTTAAAACCAGAGGAACACAAGTGGCTAATTAGCATTTATTTGGAGGGATCAGACAATCCATCCAAATTACTTACACTGGCAAAAAAACTTGATCGATTGCCATTGGTAGGTGTTGCTATGCAGGCGTTTAGTGCAAAAAATTGCATTGAGGCATCATCACCGCTTGAAGGTAGAACTTGTTGCTTTCTCCCGCTTCCACCGTCTGAAAATTATAGCGGGTTACCTGTACATGTAAATGCCGATTTTGGTATTAGTGATGATCGACGCACAATCAAGTGGCCAGTTAAAGATCGTAATGACAAAATGTCAAAATGGAACACTTTGCTCCTTCAGCAACTTTTTCCAAAAGCGTACACTCAACTTATACTTCATGCAATAGAGCAGTACAGTACAGGAGAGGTTTCTGTCGATTGCATCTACAAGACATGGCCTGATGTGAACAAAGTGGAATTCCCCTGGAAGGAGTTAATGTGTCCTAATTTTTTCAATATACTACTTGAAAAAGATGTGTTCTTTAGTGAAATTGGAGGCGGTAAGTGGATAAATATAGATGAGGCAATATTTGACCATTTTGAGGACATTCCAAAGGGAACTCAACAGCTTATTGTGAGACTTCTTCTAGAAAACAATGTACCGATTGTCTCCACAAGAGACTATCCACACGTGATGAATGCTGTTTTGTGGCACTGTACTGAGCACGAAATGAACAGTGTCACACCTAGTCGCGTTCGGGATACCCTACGGAATGTTTCATTATGCAGCCTAGCACGCAGAGAGAAGATCTGTTTACTGACATATTTACTAGCTGACAATGACTTTGATGACCTTCATGGTTTTGAACTGCTTCCACTTGCAGATAGTTCGTTTTGTAGATTTGCATCTAAAACTCTCACAGACGACGAAGTGGTTTATTTCTCTGTATTACATGAGTGCTCAATGGACTTATTACCAGGCCTTCGCAGCAGATTCCTTGATGAAAATATTGAGAAATCACTAAAGGATAAGATTATTCGTGGAAGCCAAATGACAGGTGATTTTTACAATTTAGTTTATTCCTACATATTCCTCAATCTTACATAATTAATCATGCCTCTTGAAGAAAAAAAACTGTAGAAAAAAATAGTGATGACATTTGTGTGAACATACAGTTTTTACCAGGCAAAACCTCATTATATATTAGCAATCATTGTTTAACCAAATATATATATATTCAACCAAATATAGCCATTAATACAATATTATAAGTTTTCTTATCTGCAATCGAACACGTCTTTTGTTAGCGGCTTGTATGCCAAATGCTCAAAAGAACATGTTTACATCTTGAAATAATGGCTCAATTGGCCTGTGCCCTTTGAACTTGCATTATTATAGACCTAATAGGTACATACACACATTCCATATTTTTCTTACATTGCAGTTCGATGTAAACATATTTTTATAAACCTAATACATTGTTTTGTATTGATATGATAATGATATGATGATTTCATCTTAACAGGAATTAATCAAGTTCAACAGTTGAAACCAAACATGATTGCAACTTTAATCAGAGATGCATTACCATCTGATTGGTCGAAATCAGCCGAGGTTATGTGGTATCCAGGCCATCCTGATCACCCTCCACGATGCTGGCTCAAGAAATTCTGGAGCTTCTTACAAGAAGTTTCCAAAAATGATATTAGTAAATATGAGGGGATTACCCTGATCCCGACAAGATTTAGTGAAGACCAAACTGAGGTCAAATTAATTCAACTTGTCCGTAAGTCTAATATTGTAGTTATCGATGGCCATCAAGATGTTGAGACTAGACTGGTTGAGGCCATACTGCCTTCACTGCATTTGATTACAGTGAATCTTGAAAATGCAGAATTTGTAAAATTTTTTCGACAAGACATTTGGAAGACCTACTTACACAGTTTAGAACCTAATGATATCTTGCGGATTTTTGCCGAAGCTGGTACTGACGAAAGTCTTCAGAATGATGTAAAGAGCCTTCCTCCAGAAGATGTACAACTATTTCGAAGATTCTTGGGAAATATTCAAAGCCTGAAAGATGATAGACAACGAAATGTGTTACTTAGAATTCCTGTTTTCGAAGAAGCAACTCATGTCCTTGATTATAACTACAGCATCTTTCAGTCTGCGGTTGTCAACGATAAAGAGCTAAGAATAGTGAATAAAGAAGAACTTCCAGATTTTCCAACAGAAGAGATATTTCTTGACATATTGGATACAGATTCCAATAATTTAGCTTCTAAATTGGGCCTTCAAACATGCCCGCGAGAGGAGGTTCTGTGCCAAATGGTTCGATGTTTGTCAAATGAAGATGGCAATGTAACTTCACTAATTATCTGGATAATGGATAGGTGGGATGAATTTAAGCCATCGAGGAGGAAAATTATCATAGATACAATTAAAAAAGAACCATTTGTTCCTTTACCTGACGGGAGCCATAGAAGACCATCAGAATGTTTTGATCCGTCAGATGAACTTCTGGCACAGTTATTTAGCGAATGCTTGGATGTCTTTCCTACCTCACCATTTGGTATTAAATATCGAAGTATCCTACTTCAACTAGGATTGAAAACACGTTCTAAATTGACGAAACATGACGTACAACGATGTGCAGAAGATGTCACCTCAAATTCAAATGTTAAAAAAGGCAAAGCTTTATTGAAACTGTTGAATGAAAATTTAAATTTCCTTACTTACTCCACGCTTCTTGATTACCTTCTAAACAACCGATGGGTTCCTGTTGAGGATGAAATTGACCAGCAAATATATCCATCTGAATTGCCTCGATTCTACGGATGTGAGAGTCTATTGAAACCGAATGAGGCGACGTCTGTCTCCCTTGCACCCTTAGTAGGCTCAACTATGCCTCTTGTTTCAAATAAATACCCAAAATTATCTAATAGATTCAACTGGGAGGCACACCCTCAATCAGATAAGATATACAACCACCTACAGAATATAGTAGACTTTGTATCTTCTTGCCAGAAAAACATTGATAATAAATTAGATATACCTAGTCTTGAGAAAACACTTCATAGTGTGTACAAATTCATGCAAAATAACATGGAGGATTTTGCACAATTCAAAGAACGTGATGATAAATGGGTATGGACCGGAATGTGCTTTGTGGCGCCATCACAGATTTCCCTTAAGAAAACAAGACACAGCTTTGAACCATACTCTTTTGTACTTCAACCACGTTTCAGTAAGTACAAACATTTGTTTAGAGCTTTTGGAGCTATAGAGAAAGTTGATGAGAAGATGGATCCAATGCTGGAACTACTAGAGGAAATAAAGCAATTTCACGAAACACCTGGAAATACAGATGTCACATCTGAACGCATTGAACATGATAGAGATCTTGCGATATATGTCATCGAAGGCATTATAGACATTAACAAAGGAAAGGTGACTGATGAAATAAGAGATCGAATTTTCCTTCCTCTGCAAAACAGTGACTGCCTTCAGTTTGCCTCATGTAATGATGTGTGTTATCCCAATGAGGAATGGCTCGAGTTTGATGAGTTTGAAGACATTAAGCTCGTGCACGAGAAAGTTTCTCGTAAAATTTACCTTTGCCTAGATGTGATGCCTCTTGGTCAAAAGATCAGCGGGGCGATGTCTTTACTTGGATTTCAACAAGCTGGCCAAAAAGAGGATCTTACTCTGAAATTGAGAAATATCCTTGATAGTGGCTATACTGAGGATTCTATTGCTAATGAAATGATTCAAAATGCTGATGATGCTGGTGCCTCTGAGGTCAGATTTATGATTGACATGCGCAAAAATAACTCATTAAAAACAAGGCTACTAGATAAAGGAATGAAATCGTGGCAGGGTCCTGCACTGTGGGTGTATAATGATTCAACGTTTAGCGATGAAGACTTTGAGAACATCACTAAGATTGGTGGAAGAACGAAAGGAAGTAATCCAGAGCTGATTGGAAAATTTGGTTTAGGATTTAATTCAGTCTATCACATAACAGATGTTCCCAGCTTCTTGTCCCGTGGGCTGGTTGGCTTTCTCGACCCACACACTAATTTTCTCGATAGTCAACTACGAGATAAAAGGAATCCAGGTATCAGAATCGATTTGAATCAAAGTAAAACAACTCTAAAAAGATTCTGTAATCAATTCCAACCATTTCACGGAATTTTTGGGTGTAACCTATTCGATACTAAAAAAGTTCAGTTTGATGGAACATTATTTCGTTTGCCACTGCGAACTATGGCCATCAAAAGTCAGATAAGTGATAAGCATTTTGAAGAAGATGATGTTCTGCATTTAATGGAAAACGTTAATAAAAATGCTGAAAAACTACTGCTTTTTACACAACATGTGACAAAGGTATCAGTGTATTATCTTGGAAAACACAGCGAGCCGCAACATGCTGTACAACTGTTCTCTGCGACGAAAACTCCAAAAGAATACATAAAAGAGATCAATAATTCAATAAAGTATTTAGGCGACATGGACAAGTTTAAAATGCAGAACTGTATTTTGCTTGAATCGTCAAAGTTTCTATCAAGTGGTTTGGAGCTCAAAAATACTAGTCATTTCCCATCATCATTAACAAGATTAAGTGTTGAACATTGTCTGACAAAGGAGGGAGCTCTTTATTATCGCACTGATTTTGCAAAATGTACTTCAACACAATGGTTAGTCTTCTCTTGTATGGGCCAATCAAACTCTTTGGAATTATACAAATCTGATACATCAAGGTTTAAGATTCCTTGTGGTGGAATAGCACTACCACTTTTATCACAACCAATACAAGGAGAAGTTTTTTCTTTTCTGCCATTATCAATTCCAACCTCCGGCATACCATGTCATATTAATGGTAATTTTGAAGTATCTAATGACCGAAGGAATCTTTGGAGAAGGGGAACCATAACAGGTGTCAGAGACTTAAAATCAGATTGGAATGATGCTATTTTTGTAGACATAATCAATAGAAGCTATGTGAGTCTCTTATCACACAAACAAGCTCAATGTTGTCTAACAGCATTCTCTACATATGACCTTTGGCCTAATGAATCGCAGATTCCAGTGAAAAGTGAATATTTGCCTTTATTAAAAGCATTCTACAGAGCAATTGTATATGGAATTGATGATTCGGGAGATAAGCCATGTATTTTTCAGAAGCACGATAAATGGCTAAACATTGATGCAATTTTCATCTACAAACCATATACTCAAGCTGTTGCTGACGATGTAAAAGCTGTTTTACAGAGATTCATTTCACCTGGGAAGTATGTGGTAGATATTCCTGATAAAGTTATAAAGGGATTCGAACGAGCTGGTTGTGGTGATGCGATACACAAACGGATGTACACGGAAGAGCGTTTTTTTGAAGAAGTTTTCTTTCCCAACATCAACTACATGGAAAGCGAAACGCGTGATAAACTCACAATGCACGTAATTGATAATTACAAGCGACCATCATACAAAAATCTTCTTGAAAACACTGCATGTATTCCAACTGGCAGTGCATCTGAACCTCTGAAACGAGTTTCCGATCTTGTGCACCCATATGGCAAAGTTTCGGACTTATTTGAACCCGAAGAACTTCGCTTTCCAAATAAAAATTACCGATGTGATGAGACAAGGTTGGAAGTGCTGGTTAAGTTGGGAATGGTAAAGGATGATCTAAGTTTGTCAGAACTTTTAGAAAGAGCCAGAGTTCTCGAAGGATTTAAGTGTAAAAGAAAACGTAAAATGAATAAGATACAGTGCTTCATGAAATTTCTTGAAACAAAATCCGGATTGATCAATCAGAAGTTTATGAATGATATTCGATGCGTTAAAATATTACCAGTTTCAAAGAAACCTGTTAATTTTCCTGCAGATTTTCCATGGTACGGAGATGAATGTGATGATTTCTTATGCGCTGCAGAACTTCATCCTTTTGCATATTCTAATTTAGTATGCTTTGTGAAACCCGTCGTTAATGAACAAGTTTTTCGGTGGTGCAGAGATGCAGAAAATGTTAGTCGGATTTTTAACCTATCTAAACAAATGCGTTCACCATCGTGTTTAGAGGTCACACAACAACTTAGAAAACTTTCCGACATCTCTAACGATTATTTATTGGCTAATGAAGCGATGGTTTTAAAGATGTGTAATATTATTTATGCTGTGCTTGAACGAGAAGTTGATTGTAACAAAGAACTTAGTGACAAATTGCAGACAGATGATTGGGCATGGGTGTGGCACGGTGAAGGATTCACCTGCAAGAGTTCTGTTTGTATCAATAAAGGAACTGTCAATCTTAAACCGTATTTTTACTCAGTTCACCAAAGCTTACGTTGTTACAAACAACTATTCATACATTGCAATGTACCGCAGGAACAAAGTGAAAGATTAAGCGATCTTATAGGTATTCTTTATAAGATTAAAAATAAACATGACGGAGATATCTCACCTCTTGCTACAGACATTGAACGCGACCGTAATCTTGTAATAGAAATTCTGACCTTTATCAAAGGTCATTGTAATGAAGACATTATGAAAGAACGTGGTCAAGACATTCTTATTCCTATTGAATGTAAAGAAGAACTCCGCCTGGTGAGGCCTGAGGAGTGTTGCTTTTGTGATGATTGGTTTAAAAGTAGCTTAACTTCTGAACATGACGAAAACCTAGTACATCAAGACGTAACAAATTCAATTGCAGCATTCTTCGGAGTAACACCCTTGAGTAGAAAATTATCTCACAGTTATGAAATTGGAATAACACACTTTGGTCAAGAAGAAGCACTGACACAGAGGCTTCATAATGTTCTTGAAGACTATCAAGATGTAGATATTCCAAAAGAAATGATTCAGAATGCAGACGATGCAATGGCTACGGAAGTGAAGTTTCTAATTGATCTCAGTAAAAATTCAAGCACAAATGGTCTATTGGATATCGGAATGAGCCTATGTCACGGCCCTGCACTTTGTGTGTTTAATAACGCAATGTTTACAGAAGATGATTTTGAAAACATAACAAAATTAGGTGGACAAACTAAACGCCAAGAAAAAGAGAAAATTGGAAACTTTGGACTGGGTTTTAACTCGGTTTACCACTTGACAGATGTTCCCAGTTTTATAAGTAATGGTCGTCTAACAATTTTTGATCCTCATAGGTTCCATCTTGGTAATCAAATAAGATTTGGAGCTCCTGGGATTCAGATAAATTTCAACAATGATAAAAAAATTTTGGATAGGTTCCACAATCAATTCCGTCCATATGAAAATATATTTGGATGTGATCTTCGGGGGAATTCTTTTACAGGAACCCTTTTTCGGCTTCCTCTTCGAACGGACGAGCAAGTTCGGAAAGGCGGAAAGATAAGCAAAAATACATTCAGTAAAACAAAGATTAGAGATCTTATCAAAAGATTTCTTAAGCAGGCTGGGGAGATGCTGATATTTACTAAGCATGTACAAAAAATGAGCATTTACCGTCGGAGTAATTATGATGAACAACCAATATGCATCTGTAGCGTTATGAAAGAACCAATTACAGAAAGCAGAAATGGTAATACCAGCAAAATCAGAATAAATGTACAATATCCAAATGGTGGTTGCCAGTATTTTCAGTTAAAAGGTAAACAAGAAGATTGGATTATTCATACGGTTAATGGAACTAACGAATCTTCACAGATAGCAAAAAGCAGTGAGGGTGTAAAGCATGGACTAAGCACGTGTGGTGGATTGGCATACAAATATCACAGCACAGAGATGGTTTCCGGTTTAGTGTTTTGTTTTCTGCCTTTGTCTATTCCACCAAGTGGTCTCCCGATACACATAAATGCCAAATTTTCTGTAACATCAGATAGAAGAAGTCTTCGTAAAAAAGGATCTGGAGATGATACAACAATACATTCGGAATGGAATAATGCTCTTATGAAGGATGTGATTGCAAGAGCTTACATTACGTTGCTCTCTGAGCCTACACCAAGAACAATGGTATTTACTGATGTCTCAACTATTCGCAAAAAAGATGGTTTATTTTCACTGTGGCCAAGAACTGATCGTGTACACACAGATATTCTCCATGTTGTGCATAGTTTCTACAAAGCTGTTGTTCACGGAATTAACCATGAAGCTAAATCTAATCTTCCACAGATATTTAACGTTGACCAAAATTGGCTTACATTTGATGAGATTCATTTCTTTGATGCAGATTTGACAGATTGCCAAATTGTAACCGTTGTTACAGATATAATGGTAAGACAGGGGCTTGTTATTGTTGATTTACCTGACTACATCCTGAAAAGTTTCATTGACTCTCATTGCTTTGATGAAATCATGACAAGAACGGTTTCGTTTCAACAGTTCTTTGAAGTATACTTCTTTCCAAAAATATCAGAGTTTCCAGATGATGTTGTCAATGTTACACTTTTGTATTTACTGCAACATAATGATTTTGATTGGATAGATGACATGTTGAAATCCACTCCATGCATACCCTCAACACCTGATGGTGCTCGGAAAATTCCATCGGAATTAATCGATCACACTTGCCACCTAATAGCATCGATGTATCTTCCAAATGATGGTAAATTTGCACTTGGCAACGAATTCAGAACTCCCGAAATCCTTGTGAAGTTAAGGTCATTAGGAATGGCACACTTAAGTATTCCATTGGACCATGTTGTCGAAAGGTGCCAATCTGTTGAGCTTCTTCATCAAATATCTGACTCACACAAGTCGACGAAAATTTGTAGAGAAAGGGCTAATGCTATTCTAAAGTACATTGACTCGATTAAAACAGATGATAAAGGTGTCAAAAAAGGGCTACTAGAACTACACAACATCAAATTCATACCGACAGAAACTGAATCTCCTTTACATTACCCTGTGTTGTGGGCAAATACAAAGGATGTATTCTTGTCACCAAAGTGTGTTTACAGCTCTGAGTTAAAAGAATATGTTGGAGCAGTTGCTCCACTAGCCAGAGATCTGAAATGTACTTTGTCTACAAAAAGGCTAATAAAAATAAAAATCACTCCAGATCTGACGGATGTCATTAAACAACTGAAACAACTCATTTCTATTGATTGTATCGACATCACTAGGATTCATCATATGTATATGCTTCTTATAACAGAAATACAAAAACACATAAAAACCAAGAAAGTAGCTATAATCAAAGAATCGCTGCAGAATTTACCAGTTGTCTTGTGTTCTGGAAAGTTTGTTAAAATTGACCAAGTGTCTCTAACCTGCAATCGGGAATTTCAACCGTACCTCTACAAACTCCCCCCTGAATTGAAAACCTGTGTTGATTTTTTCAAAATTCTTGGCCTGGAAGAAAACTTTCACCCTTCTACCTTGTTGAATGTCAGTTATCTTCTTCAAAGTAAATATGAGGAAAAGGCTCTCAGTGACAAAGATATGCAAGTAGCAATTGACTTGGTTCTCACTCTGGCTGCATGCAAAGACTTTGATGATGAACGACAAATTTTGATTCCTGATAGTCAGATGCGTCTTAGGCCTGTTAGTGAACTAAGTTTTTGTCTTCATGACAGTTCAGATGATGACATAAAAGGTGAGACATTGTGCCATAATCTCATTCCCCATGAATTGGCAGATAAGCTAGGTGTAAAAGATATCCGGTTAAACATTTTATCAAAGAATAGACATAAACTTAAGTATGGCACAAAATTCGGCCAAGTACAAAAACTTACTAGTCGAATCAGCGAAATCTTAGAAGGATATCCATGTGATGATTCAATATTCAAAGAACTGTTACAAAATGCCGACGATGCCGGTGCAGATGAAATCAATTTCATATACGACCCGCGTCAACACCCTGATGAAAAAGTATTTTGTGAATCATGGAAACAAACACTTGGACCAGCATTATGTGTTTTCAACAACAAACCATTTACTGAAAGTGATCTGAAGGGAATCCAAGATCTTGGAATTGGCAGTAAATCAGCACATCCAGATAAGACAGGCCAGTATGGCATTGGGTTTAATTCTGTTTATCATCTTACTGACTGTCCAACATTCTTGTCCAATGATGACACGCTGTGTGTTTTCGACCCCCGCTGTGCATATATTGACGATGCAACTGCAGACGCGCCAGGTTCTCGATATGATATTAGTCAAGAGCTTAACAAATTGTTTAGTGATGCTCTTTCTTGCTTCCGTCTCGACTCTCTTCCAAACAGAGGATGCACAATGTTTAGATTTCCTTTGCGTACTACTAAAATGAGCTATCATGCTAAGGATCAAGATTCGGTCATGAGTCGAGAGTTATATGATGGGAAGAAACTGCCATATTTACTTGACACTTTTAAAAATAATGCATTTGATATGCTCTTGTATCTTAATAATCTGAAAAAGATTACCATTTCACATATTGATGAGATCAGTCACTGTATGGAAACTGAATATGTAGTAGAAGCAGAACTATCGGAGGAAGATGAAGAAAAGAGACGCAAATTTTACAAATATGTTAAAGAATGTGCAAATAAATCGAAATTAGAAGACATTAAGATAAAGGAGGTTACGTATGAAATGAAGATTTCTGATAGCAGAGGAAAAACTGAAGTGTGGTTGGTGAACCAACGCATAGGATCAAGTGAAAATATTCCATTAAAACTCTCATCGGCCTACAATGAAGGATATCTCAACCTTCTACCGCGTGGAGGCGTAGCAGCACGTCTATTGGGCTCACAGAAAATGTGCTGTGCCTATTGTTTTCTGCCTCTCCCAATTTTTCCAAAACTACCCGTAAGTGTGAACGGACATTTCAGTCTCGATTCGACTAGGCGAAACCTTTCCAACACCTCTCAAAATTCGGACTGGAATTTGTACATAATGAGCGAAGTAATTTCTTGTTCGTACTCACAACTACTTAGGCATTTGAGAGACAGAAAATTTGGACCTCTATCCGGATGTGAATCTCTAATTACATGCAAATCCTCTTGTCTGCATGACATGATGGAATTGTATTGGAATTACTTTCCAAATTTAAGCGATGTACATACTGAATGGAAGCATTTAGCCGAGCATGTGTTCTTGAATGTTATTCGTAATCAGATACCATTGTTTCCAGTAGTTCGACGCACCGATGACGTAATTGCCTATGATTTGGACGACTGTACTGATAATGAATACAGGTTAGAATGGCTTCCCGCTGCTGGAGCTGCAGGAAAAAAGGTGTACTTCGATACAGAAACAAGAACATCAACATTTCAAAGACAGCTTAGTGATAAAGAAAAGAAAAAGATACATTTGAAAGCTATTCTTCAACATATAGGTTTCACAATTACTAGTGCACCTAAACACATCTATGAAGATTTAACAACCGCAGGAAAAATGCTTTCAACATCTATTGAAAATGAGTTACAACCAAGTGAGGCTGTTAAATGTCAACTATATGAGATCGAGTTGGTTACACCTAATACTGTTGTATATTTTCTGAAAACTGGCTTTAACCCAGGGACATTACCGTGTAGCGTCTCCATGTCACGCCTTAAAAGTGAATCAAATTACTTTGCGCTACTTGAATATGTTGACAAAGACAAACTGTTAAAAGATGGAAAAATTCCATTAGATGGTTTGCCACTACTGCTTACACAAGACTCATGGCTACGGAAATTTAATTCAACAGACACATACTTTTGTTCACGCAAGTATGCATTATTGCCAAAATGTTGGCATGAGTTTGTGCATCAAAGTGCACAGTCTCATTTTTCTGAGACGTCAATGCAGATTAAGTGTTTAGGGATTAACCATCTTGTAGAAAGGCTGAACATGAATATAGGCTCACAATACAACATAAACTATAAGGTTACCTGGAATCCAAACAGTGACTCAATACCAAATAAAGCATGGCTTCAGAAACTTTGGGATTTCCTTAAAGAAGAATTTGATAAACGTTCACTTAATAAGCATCAGTATGACAACGGACATGCTCACATCAAATCACTAATGGGTAATTGGACTGTGTTCCCGGTAAAAGTTAAATCAGGTCCACACAAAGAGTGTCACTATCTGATACCATTTTCTTCTGCTGAATTAGTGATACATAGTAATATAGCAGATAGCTACATTAAGGAGGCATTAGCTAAGATGGAACTACCAGTTGTAGATGAGACGATATTTGGAAAGGAACGGTTTTCGTACATGGGGTCTGCTTCACAAAATAGTATCATTGATTTTATTAAACAGTTTATTGCCACTGCTAGCACACCTGCAAGATTACTGACAAGTCTGGTTTCTTTATTAGATGAAAACGATCAAGCTTTTGAGGTATTGGATAGCGAAAACAAGAAAAACATCCTGTTATTCTTTGTTCGCTTTATTGGATCATCATTGAACGAACAACATAGCGATGATTTAAGAAAACTGCCTTGCTACCTTTCGATTCATAAGACATACATTACTTTAAGTAATAAAAAGCAATATTTCGTTCTTCATGCTTATATTCCAAAAGTCGAAAGAGAAAAGTGGGTAGCTGATTCTAAAGCTGAGTTCATTAGCGACGATTCATCTTTGAATAAACTGCACGCACTTTTGGGTTTGACCAAATCGACGGAACTGGATGTCTACAGAGAATTTATACTACCTTCCTTTTGTAAATTCACTCATGAAGCCAGGGTAGAGCACTTGCAGCGAATTCAAACTCTTCTGTCATTACTGTGTGTCAAACAAAAGAGGGACAATTTGATTTCTAACATGGGCCTGAAGACCACACCTCTCATATCCCATAAAGACGGGCCTATCAAACGCATTGGTGAATTTTATGACAGTTCTATTCCATTATTTAGATGCATGCTAAAACCGGAAATGTTTCTACCTAAGCCTTTATGTGAATATCACTGGAAAGATTTCATGAAAGAACTTGGTTTGATAACAAAACCTACACCAATGAAGATACTTGAATTCGCACGGGCAATTGAACAAGGTATGGTCTTGAATGAACTTGATCCACAGACAGAAAAATCTAAAATGCTTATCAGACATATTTCAAACAGCGATGAATTGATGAAAAATACCAACTTAATAAGAGATCTCAGTGATATATCATTTTTGGCCCCACACCCATTGCATCATGACCTGGTGGCACTGCATGAACCTTATAAGTTATATTCAGATGGTAGACTTGGAATACCATACAAGGGTGCTTTAACTTCCTCAAATGAACACCTAGTTTGGACAAGCGCAAATTTGTTACCAGAATATGCCGTTCCTCATATATATGGAAAACGATTGCAATTTAATGACTTATTGCCGAATTTAAATGCAAACGTAACACCATCTGTTGATAATGTTCTAGTGCACATAAAAAATATATGCACTAATCTGAAAGATGAATATGGACAGTCAAAAAGATCATCAGGTGGAGTGAAGTCTGTTGAATGCCGGAAACTGTTAAATCGCGTTCTAGATAATATTTATAGGTTTTTGTGTGAAAAAAGAGAAGAAAGTGACAAGATTCAGAAAGAATTAAAGAACGAGCCTATTATGCTAGTTGATGAGGACCAACGTCTGAGTAAAGCTGAATTCACAGTGAAAACAATAAAAGCAGGACTTGTTCTGAAACCGTATATCTACCAGATACCAGAATGCTTTGTCCAATACATGGTGCTCTTCAGTCGCCTTGGTGCTCAGGAAAAACCTTCCATCTGGCAGTGCTGTGAACTTCTGACGATGATTCACGCAGATATTAAGGATGATTCTTTTCGTGATAATCCAAATTTGAAGCGTATGGTAAAATTTTCTGTTCGTAAGATCTTCAAATCCTACCTTGAAAAAGATTGGTTAAGTGGTAGAACTACCTTGTACTTGCCAAATCGAAGTTGCCAGCTTGTCAAGTCGAATAGTTTAAAGTACTACGATAAGCCAATGTTTGAGGTTAGACTGAAGGAAGAAAATACAAACATTCTGATAAATTTTAAAGAGATAGAATTGAAAAATGATGCTACAGTCTATATTCAGAAGATGCCAAGAGAACTTCAACCATGTAAATTCAGTAAATCAATTCAAGAGGCTATGAGTTTAATTCCAGATGAAAATAAATGTTGTTTTGCTAAGGAAGGTGCATGTAAACAGTTAAACATCATTCGACGTCAAATTCATTCTGCTGAGTTTCGTAATGGTATTTATCGCCTTATGAAACATGAAGCATATCAGAACGGTGTGGAACTTCCTGAAACTGTTCTTCCTAGTGTTCCAGAATTAACAAGAGATCATCTGTCAATCCAGTGTCTTAAACGACTAGAGACACACCTGGTTGAAGCAGATATAATAATTAAAGACAGTAAAATGGAAGAAGATTGTTTACTTGTAGATGCAGAAAAGACAATTTATATCAGACATCAGAGTTCAGGAGATTATGGCTTTCTAAAGTTAATGTTAGCAAATATAATTTCTAAACTTACTGGAGAGATTATAAACGATGTTATGACTATACAGATGATGATTTTCTGTAACTTAAAGCAAATTCAAACAAAATTAAGTAAGCATAATATTCGGGAGTTAGATGCATGTACGTCAGAAAGTATGTCTTTACCAGACTTAGGATCTCAATTACCAGATTATATAGTTGGATCTCTCGATAATGATCCATTTAATGAATTCACTCCTGGAGAATATGTAGTGTATGAACTCTGTGAAGCAGGCAATGAAGTATACGTATATGCAATGATTTTACGACGAATCAACGATAAGTATGAAATAAATTTTGGAAGAGATAACAACAAAGTAGTCAGTGCATTTGATCTTTATAAGTGGGTGCCCTCTAAATCTAATACAGATAGAAACCATGATGAAGAAATGGCTTTGCAGGCAATGGTGGATGTATCAGCTAATTCTAACAGTGAACAATCATCTAAAACGCATCCTAAGAGAGCATCTACACCACCAGTCAGTGAGAATCTTGAAGAAACCAAGGACAAAGTGTCAGACAATCTAGAAGAGATTTGGAAATTAGACACTGAGGAAAGAAAAAAAGCAGTCAAGCGATTGTACTTAAAATGGCATCCAGATAAAAATCCTGGTCGAGAAGAGTTTTGTAGTGAAGTTTTCAAGCATCTGAAAAATGAAATAGATCGTCTAGAAAAAGGACTTCCCAGGCAGCGGACAGGTGAAGAGCCAACAGGAAAATATTACAATTCAGAGGATGCCGATAGCTGGGAAGGATACTACAAAGAATGGAACCGAAGAGCTCGTAGGGATAAAAGGAGACGAGAGCATAGATATGACTATACATGGAGAGAAAATTTTCGTTCTGGGGCTAGTTTCAGTTGGACTGATACTGATTTCTCATTTACAAACCCGCCACCACCAAGATCTATGCCGGTCCAAGCAAAACTATGGCAAAAACAAGCCCGGGAGGACCTTCGTGCAGCAGATAACGATATTGATGGGTATCCTAGCTACGAATGGGTGGCCTATAAGTGTCTACGAGCAGTGGAGAAATCATTAAAAGCTGCTATACTGTCAAGTAAAGGTGTTTATGACAAAGACGATAACATTAGATTGTTGTCAATGACTGTATCTGATCTACCAGGATGTCCCGATGACATTCGTAAGCATGTGGATGAGCTTTGTGCCAATGGCAAGGACCAAAACAGAGCACAGTATCCAGGTCGCTTTGATGATGAAATACCACATGAACTTTTTGACAGAAATGGTGCCATTAAATGCATCTCTACAGCTAAAATAATTTTGGATATGATGGATGATGTAATTGCTTTCCAGTGAACTCTTAACATCAATAATTAACTGTCTGCTGATAAAAGCAATAACAATTTAATTCTTAGAAAATTTTAATTAGAGGAGGAAAGTGTACTTGCCGATAGTACAATTTATAAATGTATTTCCCATTGTATAAAATATACAAAATTCTCTTCACAATACCCGTTAAAATGAGTAGTATTTTCTGCACAAATGCAGGGCCGTGTCTAGATAATATAGGCCTAGCGGCTGCAAGCGGAGTACTGTCCTCATTTCATGTATGTTCTGAGGAATATAAACTTTATTTTCTGCAGTCAAAATTAAAAGTGATCATGAATTTTTCAATTTTAATCCATTGCTAGGCCAGTATTTGGGAATTAGGTTTTCGTAGTATTGAACGATCAAAGCTGTAATCCAATTGGCTCTTCCCATGACCCCAGTTTGTTGCCACCCCCACCCGCAATGGCAATCTTGTATATGGCCCTGCAAAAAAAACAAACATACATCAGTATGCACATAGTATAAGCCTACTCGTAATGGACTATTTTTTGGATAGACATTTCATTACAAATCTATGTTCGTAGTAGATACTAGATTTTTATGGAATACTGTATTTAGAAAACTAGGCTTATAGTAAGATGATTAGATAAAAAAGCAACATATTTTTATACATTATATTAATATAAGAGTTTCTTCTATCTATATTTTGTATCTCTAATGATTTATAGATCGTAAAGGTAGAATAAAGACAATAACCAATAACTTCTAGCGTCACTGCTGAATTGCGCATAGATGTGTTCCATGACTTTTAGTAGCCGTAACGTTCAGCAACCTCGCTGTTATAATTATGTAGGCCTACAATTGTTTTGTAGGCCTAAGCATATGATTAGTTTTACTAATTTAAGGAGAGGCATACAAGAAACAATATTATAATGCATGATTTGCATGAATTGGCACGTCCAACATGACTTTTCGCTTATAAAAATATATTGTCGTGGCGCTTTCCATGTACTTTCGCATGTTCCCTATCTCACTTATTCCCACGCAATTCAGTAGGGCCTGGTCTATCATCACAGGTTATCGTAAAAAAACATTTTTATAGAAATGCTCGTGTGCTATTTATTCATTTTAACACTATACCTTGCATTTACAACCCTGTTTTTCCGCGCACGGCGCTTATTTCAGAGCGGCGCTTAGCAAAAAAAAAATTAGATTTTGTGGCGCGTTGTTTTGAGAGCGGCGCTTAATCGAGCATTTAATGCATTCTGTACTTCCACTTGTGCTTAACGGGTATTTACTTAACGTAGCATGTTATCTTGAAGAACATACATAACGATTGATAAATGTCACTTAAACAGTTATTTACCATGCATTCGTTTTATGTTAATAGCGTGTGCAGACCTTTATTCTCTGGATTAGGCATTATTTTGATTAAGAAGATATATATCTATGCACTCTATTGTACTTAATTCATTTGGAAGTTGCAGTCTGCTGTTAAATTTCAAATATTTAGCTGTCAGTAGTGTTTACAGTACAGTACCATTTAATTTAATACTACAGTATAAAAATGCATTCTTATCTTAATTATTGATAAATGTAAATATATTATGCTTGCCAAAAAATTGGACTGGGTCAACATATAATATGGTAGTTTAAATTTTAGTTCCATTTGCTTTTAAATATCTGATAAAAGCAATACGTTTAGTGATCATTTTTGCTTTCAAATTAATTTAATTTTGAAAGATATTCTTATCTTAATGATTGATAAATAAATGTCTGATTAAAGCAATACGTTTGCTTTCACAATAATATCATAATAATGCATAATAAGACTTACCAATGATTTTTCTTTTTCACAAACTGTTTAATGTTGGTCATTTATGCACCATATTTTATATAGATTCTTTATACTACCCCCTCACCCAACAGCGTTGATAGTATGTTTGATTTGCACGTTCATACACTCCACTTATTTCGTTCACTGAAACAATTGTAAAACACGCTTCTGTATAGTTTAGGACTTAGGGTGAACTTCATGCTTAGAACATGGACGTAATAATAACTTTATAATAGGTCCATTCTTAGAAGTGCCATGGCTGTTTAAATCATAAACCTATAATAATAATAATAATAATAATAATAATAATAGATCCATATTTAAATGATTTATAAAATACCAATGGTATGATATTTGCTTTTAATTTAATTGTTCAATCTTTTGATGACTACTATTTTTTGGTATTTGCTGCTAATTTGTAATTAGCAGCAAACACGTCGTAATTCCAAAAATAGCGTTCTTCATTAACATTACACTTAAAGTAAGTTGTATGCAATGTTGATTTTTTAACTGGTTATATTTGTCCTAGCATATAGTAGTTTTAAATAGTAATCATGGATCGTTTGGTATTAAATTTATCTACACATTTGTTTTACGTTTACATTTTCTTTGCTATAAAATGAAAATTCAGTCAAAGTGATCAAATTAATTGATTATGTTTTGAAATATTTTAATGAATTATATGTAGTTGGTTGGATACAATGGACTGGTTTAATGTTTACGTTTTATTTGCAATAAAAATGTACTTCAATTTTTAAAAAGAAATTGTCAAATTGATCAAATTAATTATTCATGCAATCGTTCAATGCATTGTTTTTAACAATTATTATTGAATAACTTTGTCTGCTTATTAGGCCTAGCTTGTTTGATTTTTTCCGATGTTGTTTACATAATTCAATAATTGAATCTGTTAAGTCATGATGCCTCTGTGGTCTAATGATCTCGCTCGACTTGACAGTAAGAGGTCGCAGGTTCAAATCCTGTCAGACATTTTATTACAAAATTTATAAGACAGCATTCGTTGAGCGCTATGCTACATGATGTATCATGTACTTTATACGAAAGTATAAAATAATTAATGCATTAATAAGAAATAATGTACAATATTTAAGAAAATTTAATGAAATTAAATACTTAAAGTAACACAAAAAATAGCATAGTACTTAATGATACTGACCCTAGAAATAAAATCAATTTATTCAGTATTACGTACGGGCTAGGATGTTTGCAGTAGCGTATCAATGAGGCGTGGGTGCTGGAGGGGTGCATTATTAGGAGCCCATGATAGTAATGTGCATATTACAATTTTAATTTGTGAAAAATTTGGTTTTATGGGCCATACCTACTTATTTTTTTTTTTTTTTTGAAAAAGATGTTAAAAAAATGTTACCTGCTTGATTTCTTTTTGCTTTCGAAATTGGGGGTCGTGGGAGGTCGACTGGGGAGGCGAGTTTGTAAGGGCCAAAACGATTTTTTAGGGGAGGGGCGACGTCTCTCAGATACGTCACTGGACGTCTCATTATTATTTCAGCCATTCACAAATTGTTCTGGACTTAGGCGGCGAGTGAAACAGTTGGGGAAATTATAAATATTTTTAGAGGGGGGGGGTGCTTGCAAATTACTGAGGGCGCAGGGGAGTGTCTACGATTTCTGTTAAGAAATGTTTTTGCAAATGAAATGGTAAAATTATTACCTGAAGACATTGGGAATTCCCAGAAAAATTAAGCCAGCCCATTTTGTTCACATGATAGCATTCTGACGAATCATAAAAGAGCAGTCACACATTTTTAACGATACAATATTATAGTGTACAAATCGCGCATTCATGAATTCACTTATTTTATGCAAACGCCGACACTGTTTCAATATACTTCATTTTGAACAATGGAAGCGATTTTGTTTAGGCGTGATCCAACAGGTGAGTTTAAGCTTAATTAATGATTATTAAACTGAATAGGCCTATTGGCGCGTTCATGTTCATTGTATAAAGAAAGCAATACTGTACGTCCATTTGATAAATACAGTATATTGAAATCTGACAAGTATAGCCAGTGCCGGATTAAGCATCGTCTGGCCTCAAGGCACATTTTGGAAATGGCCCAAAAATGTTTATTGAATGGACCCCATGGTAATAATTACGAAATGTAAAAATCCACCCCAGCGACCGTGATTACAAAATTTTTCGTGTCGGAGAAAAGAGTTACTCTGCCACAACTCTAACAGTAGAATGTCTCCGAGTTTTCTGGCCTAATAATACCGGAAAATAGAGTGTAAATAATATTGCAGTCCAACTTTTGATGGCCCATCATTTTCGCCTGGCCCACAGGCTTGTGCCTTATTACTTGCCTAATGGTTAATCCGGCACTGCACTGAGTATAGCCATACCGTAAAATTGGAAATTCCCGAGATCTCGGGGAAATTCCCACGAAAATTACTGGTAAACGCCTTAATTTTCAGGTTACAGTATTGATTTCTTTCTTTATTTACTAATTTTTAACCAAAAAAAAAAATAACTTAATCTTAAAAAATAATAATAAAAAAAAGCCACAGTGGCGTAACGGCTGTGTGATGTCAGAGAGAGATTGGCGAATACAAGGGAAGGGGATACAACCTTACCTCCACTTCAAGACTTCTAGATACGCCACACGTAAGCGCCACGTTGTCATATCCTTGGCGCTTGTGTCGTGCCTAAAAAAATGAAGTGAAATGAAAACCTCACAAAAAGTTATCTACAGTATTGCCAGGTTATCATAAGGCATCACGTACGGAAAGTCGAGATATATGCATACATTCCGAGATCAATCAAAGTGGCAGTTAGATATGGGATTGCACTATTGACGCGTCTGTTGACTACTTTGGGGTAGTTGGAACTTTCGCATCTTTCTTAGATACTACTTTGATTGGGTAAATGAGGAATTAATTTTAAACTGTTAAGTAATCATTTTACAAATGTTATTTCTTCTGTCACTCAACTGGATATTCAAGCATAATAAGCGATTCATCGTAATTGATATAATCAGGGGCGGATCCAGAAATATCCAAAAGGGGGGGGGCCGGGAGGGGGGCCGAAAGTTGGGCCGATTGAGACAACACTGTCGTAGGGGGTCCGGGGCCCCCGCGAAATTTTTGTGTTCTAGACGCCCGAACATAACATTTGAGGCATTCTGGCCTATCATTTTTTTCTTTTTCTCTCTTTTTTTTCCTTTTTTTAACCTCCCAAAAGGGGATGGCCGGGGCCGGGCCGCCCCCCCCCCCTAAATCCGCCCCTGATAATCATTTGCTGAGATAATTTTACATGGCCTTTTTTTTTGCACATGCTGTATGGCCCTAGATTGATCAACAGTTAACCCTGAATGCCATACAGGGACGGCATATCCAAGTGAAGGTCTTACGTAACAACAATATTACATTGATACTAGGTCAGCATTATGGAGACAACTGCTACCTTTAGCTATTAATTCTTTTATATTTCTGCCCCATTTCAGATCGTCTTGAAACCAAACACCCAGAGGTTTAGTTACAATTACAACTTCTATGTCAGCATTATTCATCATAATTAGATCTTGATGATGAGTGTTGGGGGGGGGGGGGGGTGGAGGTGGTTCTGAAAACAAATTGATGGATGTGCATTTCGATGGATTTAATTTAATTTTTGTTGTTTTGGACTATTGAATTAAATCCTGAGCATCATTATGGATTGTTGGAAAAATTAAAATAATTTAAAGAAAATGCATAATTAATAGAAACTGAAGCTGAAAAATTACTATTATTATTATTATTATTATTATTATTAATAGAAATATGAATGAATAAGCAGAGGTGACGTCTGGATTTGCCGACGGGGTTAGGACGAGGCCCCTGACGGATGGACGATGTCCCCAACAAGACCGAGTCGGTTGTCGCTTAAAATGTTTAAAAAGTTTTGGGGTAAAGCCCCGAAAAATATGATAAAATGTTTCAAAGGATTTGATTTAAGAGTCTCTAATATTTTACAAATACATATAATTTTTCCCCATTGTGGTTTTTCTCCCTGTCGATCCCAAGACACGGCGTCTCCCCCTCCCACTAGCGCTATCCTATAAAGATTTAATTTAAATCTGACTTGATTAAATGGTACAGTATTCCTAATCTCAGATTAATTGGAATGTTTTGTGCACATTTTGTTTTTTAATTTTTGTTTTTTGTTTTTTTTTTACTTTTTGTTTTGTTTTTTAGTTTAAGCCACATTTTCAATCTTAATTCCTTGGTCCCAGTTTCTAATTTTAGACAGATTAAATAGGTTATAGTTCCTAATTCAAAGTAGATTAAAGCGGTGGTAGTTCACATAGATTAAAAGGTAAGTTGCGTTCCAAATATTGTTTTATGTAAAAAGTAAATGTGCAGTTTAATTGCCACAGTCCTCTGTTAACGTAATTTCCGTAAATGTTGGTCTACTTGAAAATATTTATTTCACGTCATGGAGTAAATAAATTACAGTAATTTAATGTCGACCATAATCATCAAAAAATCAGATCAGCAACAAGAATGTATGCAAGATAATTCCAGCAAAGGTTGTGACAAGCTTCAAGGGTCATGAACACGCAATTACCACATTTGTTGTCTACTGTCCCCCAGGGTGCGATTTTTTTTCCCGTACGAAACATTTACATGAAACTCCACTCGGGCTGTCTCGGCTATGAATCGACCCGAAAATCTCATTGCAGAAATCAGGAGGTCAAAAGGTCATCAACAGATAAACGTCTACAAAACAACTTCTGAGAGAACGTCGCTGTCTAATTTTTAAAACATTGTTACCATGTTAATACCAATGGGTCGTTTAAAATGACAATATTTGATTAAGCTGCACGAGTAATGAAAAGTGTTATTTCAACTTGAGTTACATACTATGACAATTATAATTTTTAAGTTAGGCCTGGGTTTTGCATAATTACCTAGGCCCACTAAGTACTAAAAACGCTTTCTGGGAAGCACAAAGAGTAAGGAAAAGCGCGTTTTTCTTCATGAAATGAAACAGGGTGACAGTTATTTTCAAATTAAGAGAAGAGCTGAGAATAGGCAGCTCTAAAATACTGGATGCCATAAGACCTGCCAAAATGGCAGAGCGTTTTGTGCTTGAGTACAAGCGCTGGGATACTCCCCTTGGAGCGATTTTTCCTGTACGAAACATTTACATTAAACGTTAGGAATTCCTCAACGAGGGGTCCAAGCTCCCCTACAAGGGTTCCAAGCTCCGACAAGGGGTCCACAACCCCCCCCCCCACATATGGTTGTATGTTGACTATGGTATTCTTTATTTAAAAAGGATAATTTGATAGAAAGCCATGCAATGTCCGGCTACTCACCACCTGTTGGAGGTACCCCACCCATGTCGGAGAAAACCTGACGCTACCACCGCATCCCATACGATCGCGATAATACAACACCTCGCATAGTAGCACTGCTTGCACTAGACAGTTTTTAATCCTATAATTCAACAGCTTAGTAATAAGCATGCCTGAAAATTGTATTTTCGGCGGTCGAAATCAGGGGTGGTGCCAGGATTCCCGACGGGGGTGACCGAGGTCCCTGACGGGAGAGCCGGTTCCCCCGCCAAGGTGTCAGATTTCCCCGACGAAAGCAAAGTGGGCGTGGTCGAGCTTCGATTGAAAGGTCCCAAGGTGGTCCTGGGGGGGGGGGAGGCGAAGCCCCAAAAATTCCAACAATTTAGGAGTTTCAAAGGCTTATTTAATCGATTTTAGAGTGTACTAATATATAAAAAATACATACCGACGAATTGTGCTTTTTCTCCCCGACGGGGGGAGGGCAGCTCTCCCCGACGGGGAAGGGGATGGCCCCGCCGGCCGCGAAGCCACTCCTGGTCGAAATTACAATTTCCCCGACAACCTTGCTGAAAATTCCCCGACAGGTGGTAGAAGCGGGGGGTCCAGAGGTTCCAGACGGTGTCCTTTTCCCCTTGGACTCCTGCTAGCGCCGCCCCTGCATTGGGCCGTCTCGGGTTGACTCGAATTCGATACGATACCAAGTTAAAATTACGAGGAACAAGAGCAGGCCCTTCTCAAATCGAGACGCTCGAGTATTATAGTACTATTATGGTTCTTTCTATACGATCTACTTTACGGCTATTTTACCGATTTATGGGATTACCGTACTCGCGCGATCGAATAAGCGCCTCGTTTGAATAAGTGCCCCTCTTATTTCAATATATGCCCTTTTGACTGAGTGTATTTCGCTCCTTTAGCACGCCTTCATCTGAGGTTTGCAAGAATAATCCTACTAATCTCAATTGGCATTGGCAACTACTAACTTCGTCTGCTGTTTGTCTAAATAGGCCTACCCACAGCATTCTTGTCATGAGCCATACTCTAGACAACTGCACCAGAACCATTCGCTTTTTTTTTTTCGATTTCCAATGTCTTATATAATCTCTCTTTTTTTTTATTCAAAAAGCGCTCCTTTAATTTTCCCGTTTTCTAAGCACGCCTTAATTTTTATCTCTTTCTTCCCCTCAATTTCCACTCTAAATAATATGCGCCCCGTTTAAATACCGCCCCTCAAAAAGTGCAAGAAAAAATATTTTAAGCTCATATGTTATTAAGTGTGGTACTCAAGGCTTACTTAATCGATTTTAGAGTCTCAATATGTACAAAATACATATAGGCCTAATTTGTCTTAAGTTGGAGGTATGTTCTGGTCCCGACCCCTTAACGTCACTATTTTAAAGATTATATTCATAAGACTTCTACGAATGGATACCTTGTTCAAAGCAAGAACTCAAATTGTCTTTAACCAGTGCCGCTCATATATTTTATTCGTGTGGTAAATTTTTAACATATCTATTGAGTCGAATCTACTACTGTGCCCTGCAACCTTCTTAACCGCCATCCACACTTGCTTCGCATTCTCTTGTTGCTTACGTTCATTTTTAACGATAATTTGCCATCAGTTGTTGTATTGATTCTTTCTCACAGTGTCATCATTGCTGATTGCTGAAAATGTTTTTTCTAAAATCATAAGTTAACAAGAAACAATAGGCCAATTGCAAGTGGTGGCGGCCTATAAACTATTTCATTACAGTTTTCATGTGCCAACAAAATATTAGTTGCGCACGCATCATTGAGTTGCGTTCTACTTGCACCAGCCCAGACGAAAATCGATCTTATATTCACATGGGATGGTAAGCCCCTCTCCCACCTAGGTTTATTTCACCTAAGAGTCGTACGATTTCTACGAGTTAAAACTCGTGATCTTTGGAAAGGACCTATACGAGCTTATTACGTGTTAGCTACAAGTGAGGTACGACTTTATGGAGTTGGTTACGAGTTATGTACGAATTATGCCGAGCAGAGCACCGAGTTAACTACGAGATTATTACGAGCGTAACAAGTTTGTACCTAATTAGATACGAGTTAGGTACGAGTCAACTCGGTGCGCTCGTACTTACTCGTACTCGTTTTTGGGTGTTCGCATCAAACTCGTAGATGACAAAACCGCTGACTAGTATCCAGAGTAGTGTACGAGCTAGGTAGGAGTACCCAGAGTACTCTACGAGCTACCTACGAGTTCTTCGAGTTTACTACGAGTTATCTACTCGTGGCGATAATTTTGAACATGTTCAAAATTAGCGCCACGAGTTCAGAGCTGCTACGAGTAGGTAAGAGTCCTCCCCGAGCTTTCCGAATCGTCCTACGAGTTTTTGCCGAGTTAGCAACTCGGCATTCTCTTGTAACTCGTATGCTGAAAAAACCCCTAGTGGGAGAGGGGCTTTAGGAAGTGCATATGACGTGAATTTCTGAGACTATGGTTTGACGACAAACAATTTATTATTTATGAAATAAAATATTGCATGAAAATAATTTTGAATTTTTTTAAATTAAAAAAACAATTTAATTTTTTCCATGTATATCTGCTTTATAGATGCTGGTGATTTTGAGATAAATTTGTGAGATAGATTGAGTAAAGACCGCAAATTGCAACAATGTCCGCTGCTGATGATGACGGTAAGGATAGAATTTTTTAAATGTTTATTTAGCCAGCTATAGCCTCAAATTTACCTATATTTACGGATGAAATTGGAGTGCGCCCTCTTTATACCAACTGGTATTAAATACGACAGGAGACAGCGTAAATCTTTCAGTCATCTTGCAAGCACGATTCTTTGGAGAGATTATTTTTTGATACCTTGTGAAATAATTTTTTAAGGTCAGAGGAGTGCAAAAAAGTGTTTTCCTGTTTAGGAACAATATTTTGCTAATTTTAAGTATCTAGTCGGAAGAGAAAATATAATATATTCCATATATCAATTGTCAATTTTTTTATAATATAAATTATTATTATTATTATTATTATTGCCGTACTATTATTATTATTATTATTATTATTATTAGATTTCATTGGAGAAGAGGGCGTAATAAAAATAAATAAAACGGTTTTTTTATTTTTTTTATTTCCATTTTTCGCGATGGAGGGTGCTCTAACTAGAAAAGAATAGTACAGTCCTGTAATTGTATTTGAAATCGCCATTTTTGGTGGTTGGAGTGTTCGCTAAACAAGGTATAGCGAACTTACTACTAAAATACAGGTACTGTAAGTAATTTAATCGTAACTACTGTGGAGTTCGAGAGAGCACTATTCGCATTGCTTGTGTCTTTGGGCACTGCACTTTACTGACGTTCGCCCCTCTCCATCCAGGAGTATATTGATACCTGGTATGATGGTATTGCATTGAATGTATTGGTCGTGCACATTCAAGCAGAAATGACCAGGAATTCTTCCCATCGAACCATCTCATACGGAGCGCCGTCATTGGCGGGTCCCAGTTGGTGTGGCTGTAATAATGTAGATTGCTTCTTGAGGGTGGGGTGGGGGAGGGTGTCCAAAGAAATGCAAATGAGATGCACATATTTTGCATGTAATCAGTTTTTGGTTAGTGATGTGTCTAAGCGGAGGTTTGACACTTTGTCAAGCCAGTTTATCTGTGACCAAACGTAAATAATTATTGAATTTTAATATTATCGTCATTATAATTATTCATTATATTCAATAACACATTACCATGAGTATATTTGCCATTGATACCAAAATAAATAATTATTTACTTTGTCAGATGATTTCTGTTTCGGACAAAAGGAGCCGCCGTTGGTAGACTATGTAAAACAAATTCTTCGAAATTACACGGAGGGTCAATTACTAAAGGTAAGATTCTGTACTTACCTAGGCATAAAATTGAAATTCTAAATTATGTGGGTATTTATTTAATATTGAAGATCTTTGACGTCATAATCGTCATCACATTTACCATCACCACCACACCACTTTAAATTATATGATATGTGTTTCAGTATTCGGGTTATTTTTTATGCATCACTACTTCTCAAAATTAACGACATGATGCCGTTTGACATCCTGTATGTATTATTGCTTGTGTTTGGGGCGTTGTGTTCTGTGTTAGCTAAGGATTGTCAGGTGGAGTAAGTGTCTGGCTTAATAGTAAATGCTTAGTGTTTTTCCTAACAGGAGCTGACACAGAATGCAGATGATGCTTGCGCCACCACAGTACGATTTTTGTACGATGGCCGGCAGCACGGCACAAATAACCTGTATTGTGGTGAAGGGATTGGTGATTTGTCACCATACCAAGGACCAGCTTTATGCGCATACAATGATGCAACATTCATGAAAAAGGATTGGACAAGCATACAGAATTTGTCAAGATCTGAAAAGAAGGATGATCCAACTAAAGTGGGTCGCTTTGGGATGGGATTTGTGTCTGTGTATCACATGACAGGTAAGCTTCAATGACCTACAAATTTCTACTCCCAAAATTTAATGAAACATGCAACCCAGTTTCAAAATTGTACATTATAGCAATTTGACTGATGATACCAGTGCATTTAGAATATTCTTTTGTAATTAATTAAAAAAAAAAATATCATGGTTGCCATATTATCTTCATCTATAGATATGCCTAGCATTGTAAGCGGAAACTACCTTGCATTTATGGATCCTAGCGAGACATTGTTCATTTACAATGGAAAAGTTCAGCGAGGACGAAAACTAGACATCCACAAAAGGGCAAGTGTTTTTAAGGATCCTAAATTCTCTGACCAGTTTAAACCATACAAGAACTTATTTAAAGATCAACTAGGCCTGATCGAAGGGCAGTTTTTTACTGGAGCGATGTTTCGATTCCCTCTCCGAAGAAAACGTTCAGTTGTCTCAGAGAATGTGATAAATGGTGACGATGTGAAAAGGCTCTTTGATTTATTTGTCGATGATGCAAAAATTCTACTATTGTTCTTGAAAACTATACGTAGTATAACGGTCGGAGAAATTCTCACCGACAAAGAAGTTCCTTTATTTTCTGCTAGCATTTCTGGTAGAACTACAGACATAGTTCAGAAATCAAGGGAAGACATAGTGACAGCAATTAAGAGGAGTAAACAGCTACAAGGCAATGAATACACATCTTTTTCGACAATATTTCCAATGCATGTTGAAGTTGTAGAAAATTGTTCAACGCCTGCTGAATACAAATGGATGATTAGCATCTATTTGGGAGGATCGGATATTACATCCGAATTACTTACATTGGCAAAAGAACATGATCGATTGCCATTGGTAGGAGTAGCTATGCGGACATTTAGTGCAAAAAATTGCGTTGGGGCATCATCACTGCTTGAAGGTAGGACTTGTTGCTTTCTACCACTTCCACCATCCGAAAACAATAGCGGGTTACCTGTACACGTAAATGCCGATTTTGGTGTTAGTGATGACCGACGCACAATCAAATGGCCAGTTGAAGATCGTAATGATAAAATGTCAAAATGGAACAAGCTTCTCCTTCAGCAACTTTTCCCAAAAGCGTACACTCGACTTATACTTCATGCAATAAAGCAGTACAGTACGAGAGAGGTTTCTGTCGATTGCATCTACCAGACATGGCCTGATGTGGACAAAGTGAAATTCCCATGGAAGGAGCTAATGTGTCCTGAATTGTTCAATGTTCTGCTAAAAGAAGATGTGTTCTTCAGTGAAATTGAAGGTGGTAAGTGGTTAAATATAAACACAGCCATATTTGATCTCCCTGAGGACACTCAAAAGAGAACGGAAGAATTTATCGTGAGACTACTATTAGAGTGCAACGTACCCATTGTCTCTACCAGAAATCATCCACACGTCATGAAGGCTATTCAGACACATAGTGATTACACGATTCAGTGGATCACCCCTAGTCTAGTTCGAAGCACCCTACGAAATGTCCCCCTAGGCAATCTAGACCGCAGTAAGAAGATCACTTTATTGGAATACTTACTAGACGATGAGAATAACTTTGCTGATCTTTACAATTTCGAACTTCTGCCCCTTGCTGATGGATCTTTTTGTAGATTCGCATCTGGAATGGTCACCAATCCCATTTTCTTCTCAGCATCCCACGAGTGTTCAATGGAGTTATTACCAGGCCTACGTCACAGATTTCTTAATGAGGAAATAGAAACCTCGCTAAGGATGAAGATAATCACTGGAAGCAAAAAGACAGGTGAGATTTAACATTTACTGCAGCATACAGGTGCGGATTTAAGGGGGGGGGGTGTGTGTGGGTGTGTATGTGTGCATGTATGCATGTGTATGTATATATATATATATATATTATATACCACCAGAGTGTATCTGGTGGTATTTGAATCTGTTCAACCATGAAGCCTCCGTGGTCTAGTGGTTATGACACTCGCCTTGACAGCGAGAGGTCGCAGGTTCGAGTCCCGCCAGAGGCAT
>NW_022688869.1:519575-582244 GCF_011630105.1 Anneissia japonica | reverse complement strand
GACACCATATCTTGTTGCTACATTAATCAGGGCGGCTTTGCCTAGTGACTGGTCAACATCACCCGATGTATTGTGGTATCCTGGACGCAATGGTCATCCTCCACGATGCTGGCTTGAGAAGTTCTGGAACTTCCTACATAGAGTTTGTAAACACTCAAGATATGATATCTATAAATATGAAGGGATTACATTGATTCCTACCAGTTTCGGTCCAGATATTACTGAGATAAAATTAGTTAAACTTATCCGAAATTCTAACATTGTGGTTTTCAGCAGTGATCAAGATTTTGCTTTAGATCCACGTGTGGAGGCAATACTTCCATTCTTACACATGACACCTGTTTATCTTGAAAATGCAGACTTTGTGACATTTCGTCAGCCAGACATATGGAAGACGTACCTACATAAACCAGATCCTAATGACATTTTACGTATTTTTGCTGATGCTGGAACTGGTCAAATTCTCCAAAGTGATGTAAGACGCCTTGCTTCAAATCAAGTAAAAGTATTTAGAAAATTCCTGGGTGGTCTTCGAAGCATGACACCATCCCAAACACAGGTTTTGCTAGGCATTGCTGTCTTTGAAGTAGCAACATGTGAAGTTGGCTCTTCAAATAATTGCTTATTCCAGCCTGCTGTCATCAACAGCAAGAGGCTTAGGACAGTGAATAAAGATGTCCTTCCAAATTTTCCAACTGAAGAGATATTTATTGACATATCAGACGAAGACTGCAACAATTTAGCTTCTATATTGTCTCTCCAATCATGCCCAAGAGAAGAGGTACTTTGCCAAATGGTTCGTTGTACATCTAGAGTAAACAGAGAATTGACGTCATTGATTATCTGGATAATGGATAGGTGGGATGAATTTCAGCCGTTAAAGAAGCACCTGATCATTAATGAAATTCGAAACAAACCATTTATTCCTTTACATAATGGAAGGCATAGTCAAGCATCGGAATGTTTTGACCCGTCAGATGAACTTTTAATAGAGCTGTTTAGTGGACGCATGGATATCTTTCCTGCTTCACCTTTCGAAAGTAACTATCGAAGCATCCTTCTTGAACTTGGACTGAAAACACGTTCTCAAGTAAAAGAAGACGAAATTAGACAATGTGTAAGTGATGTCATCTTAAAGTCTAATGTAAGGAAAGGTTACGCTTTACTGAAATTTTTAGATGAAAATCCAGTTGTCCTTAATGGCCCACTTTGCAATTACCTAAATAATCAACGCTGGGTTCCTGTTGAGCATTTGATAGAAAGTGATGTATATCCATCAGAGTATCCTCAGTATAACAAATGTTATAATCTGTTAAAGCCGAACGAAGTAATATCTGTTGCACTTGCACCCTTAGTAGCTTCAACTATGCCTCTCGTTTCGAATAAATACCAGAGATTAACTTACGCATTCAAGTGGGAGCTTGAGTCTCACCTTCTTTCAGAAAAGGTGTATAGTCATTTAAAGAATCTAGTAGACTTTGTATCTCGTCAGAAAAACACCGGTAATCGATTAGATACATCCACTGTTGAGAAAATACTCCATCGTATATACATTTATATGCAAAATAACCTTGAGTATTTTGCACCATTCAAAAACCTTGATGATAAGTTGATATGGACAGGAACGTGCTTTGTGACACCATCTAGAATTTCTATTCAGGCGACAAGATATAGCTTAGAACCATACGCTTTTGTGCTTCATCCAGGTTTCAGTAATTACAAACGATTATTTAAAGCTTTTGGGGCGATAGAGAAATTTGATGACAAGACAGAGCCAATGCTGGAATTGTTCGAAGAAATAAAGAGCTTCCACGAAACACCAGGTAATTTAGGTCTCACATCTGAACGCATGGAACATGATAGAGATCTTGCTATACAAGTCATTGAATGCATCATAGACCTTAACAAAGGAAACGTGACTGATGAAATAAGAGACCGTATTTTTCTTCCTGTAGCCATGCAAAACAGCGACTGCCTTCAGTTTGCCTCATGTAATGATGTTTGTTATCCCAATGAGGAATGGCTGGAGTTTGACGAATTTGAAGACATTAAGCTAGTGCACGAGAAAGTTTCTCGTAAAATTTACAACTGCCTAGATGTGATACCTCTCGGTCAAAAGATAAGCGGAGCGATGTCATTACTCGGATTTCAACAAGCTGGCCAAAAAGAGGATCTTACTCAAAAACTCAGAAATATACTTGATAGTGGCTATACTGAGAATTCCATTGCTAATGAAATGATTCAGAATGCTGATGATGCTGGTGCCTCTGAGGTCAGATTTATGATTGACATGCGCACAAATAGCTTGTTAAAGTCAAGACTGCTGGATAAAGAAATGGAATCATGGCAGGGTCCTGCGCTATGGGTGTATAACGATTCAACGTTTAGCGATGCAGACTTTGAGAACATCACTAAGATTGGCGGAAGAACCAAAGAAAGTAATCCAGAGCTGATAGGGAAATTTGGTTTAGGGTTTAATTCTGTCTATCACATAACAGATGTTCCTAGCTTCTTGTCCCGTGGGCTAGTTGGATTTCTTGACCCACACACAATTTTTCTCGATAGTCAAATACGAGATAAAAGGAATCCTGGTATCAGAATTGATTTGAATCGAAGTAAAACAACTCTGAAAAGATTCCGTAATCAGTTCCAACCATTTCATAATATTTTCGGCTGTAACCTTTTTAATACTGATGAAGTTAACTTTGAAGGAGCGTTATTTCGTTTGCCACTGCGAACTATTGCGATAAAAAGCCAGATAAGTGATAGACATTTTGAAGAAAATGATGTATTGCTTTTAATGGAAAACGTTAATAAAAATGCTGAAAAACTTCTGCTTTTCACGCAGCATGTGACAAAGGTGTCTGTCTATTACCTTGGGGCAAACAAAGAACCGCAGCAAGCTGTACAACTTTTTTCCGCCACGAAAACTCCAAAGGAATACATAAAAGAGATCAATAATTCAATGAAGAATCTAACCAACATGGAGAAGTTCAAAATGCAGAACAGTATTTTGTTTGAATCATCACAGTTTCTTTCAAACAATAGTAGCAATTTTCCATCATCATTAACAAGATTAAGTGTTGAGCATTGCCTGACAAATGAGGGAGCTTTTCGTTATCCCACTGATCCAGCTGGAAATTCTGCAACAGATTGGTTAGTGTGTTCTTGTATGGGCCAATCAAATTCCTTGGAATTATACAAATCTGATACATCAAGGTTTAAAATTCCATGTGGTGGAGTAGCATTGCCTCTGTTATCACAACCAATACAAGGAGAGGTTTTCTGTTTCTTGCCATTATCAATTCCAACTTCTGGTATACCACTTCATATTAATGGCAATTTTGAAGTTTCTAGCGACAGAAGGAATCTTTGGAGAAGGGGAACTTTATTTGGTGTTAGAGACTTAAAGGCAGATTGGAATGATGCTATTTTTGCGGACATAATCAATAGAAGCTATGTGAGTCTCCTAACACACAGACAAGCTCAACAATGCCTGACAACCTGCTCTACGTATGACCTTTGGCCGAATGAATCGCAAATTTCAATGCAAAGTGAATATCTACCTTTATTAAAGGCATTCTACAAAGCCATTGTGTATGGAATTGATAATTCAGGAGATAAACCATGTGTTTTTCAAAAATATGATAAATGGCTAAACATTGATGAAATTGTCATCTACAAACCACACACTCAAGCTGTTGCTGATGATGTGAAAAAAGTGTTGCAGAGATTCATTGCAACTGGAATGTATGTTGTAGACATTCCGGAAAACATTATAAAGGGATTCGAAAGAGCTGATTGTAGTGATGCGATACAAAAACGGATATATAACGAAGAGCGGTTTTTCAAAGAAATTTTCTTTCCCAACATCAATGCCGTGGAAATTGAAATGCGTGATAAACTGACAATGCACATTATTGATCATTACAAACAACCATCATACAGAAAGCTCCTAGAGAATAGAGTGTGTATTCCAACTGGCTGTCCATCCACATCTTTAAAGAAGATTTCTGATCTGGTACACCCATATGGCAAAGTATCAGCCTTATTTGAACCCGAAGAATATCGCTTTCCACTTACAAACTACCAACGTGATGAGACAAGGATGGAGGTAATGGTTGAGCTGGGAATGAAAAAAGATGATTTAAGTTTGCCAGAACTCTTAGAAAGAGCCAGAATTCTCGAAGGATGTCATAGTGAAAGGCAACATAAGATAGAAAAGATGCAGCACTTTATGGAATTTCTTGAAACAAAATGTGGAATACTGGATCAAAAGTTTATTGATGATCTTCGGTGCATAAAAATGATACCAGTTTCAAAGAGGCCTATTGACTTTCCTGCAAAATTCCCATGGTACGGAGATGATTGTGATGATTTCTTATGCGCAACAGATCTCTATCCTTTTACATATTCTAATTTAGTAGGTTTTGTGAAACCCATCGTTCATGAACAAGTGTTTCGGTGGTGCAGAAATGCGGAGAATGTCAGTCGAGTTTTTAATCTATCTATACAAATGCGTGCACCATCAAGTATTGAAGTCACACAACAACTTAAAAGACTTACTAACATTTCGAACGAGCATCTATTAGCTAATGAAGCCATGGTCTTAAAGATGTGCAAGAACATTTACTCTGTGCTTGAACGAGAACTTAATTTTAACATAAAATTTATTGACGAATTTCTGACAGATGATTGGGCATGGGTGTGGCACGGTGAAGGATTCGCTTGCACAGGTTCTGTTTGTATCAATAAAGGAACTGTCAATCTCAAACCGTATTTTTACTCAGTTCACCAAAGTTTACGTTGTTACAAACAATTATTCATGCATTGCAACGTACCACAGGAACAAAGTGAACGAGTAAGTGATCTTATAAGTATACTCCATAAGATTAAAGAGAAGCATGACAGAAATATGCCACCTACTGCTGAAGTCGAACACGATCGCAATCTTGTTATTGAAATTCTGAATGTCATCAAACGTCATAAGACAAAATTTGATGTAGAACATCGTAAAAACATTCTTCTTCCAATCGAAAGTGGAGAAGCACTCCGTCTGGTAACGCCTGAGGAGTGTTGCTTTTGTGATGATTGGTTTAAATGCAGTTTATCCTCTGAACACCACGAAAACATAGTACACCAAGATGTAACAAATGCAGTGGCGGAATTCTTTGGAGTAACACCATTAAGTATTAAATTGTCGCACAGCTATGAGATTGGAATAACTCAATTTGGCCAGGAAGAAACTTTAACACAGAGGTTGCATAACATTCTTGAAGACTATCAAGCTATAGATATTCCAAAAGAAATGATTCAGAATGCAGATGATGCAAAAGCCACGGAAGTAAAGTTCCTACTAGATCTCAGCAGCTCTTCAAACACACATGGTCTATTAGATAAAGAAATGGCTCTCTGTCACGGCCCAGCGCTCTGTGTTTTTAATAATGCAATGTTCACAGAGAATGATTTTGAGAACATCATAAAGTTAGGTGGACAAACTAAACTCCAAGAAAAGGAAAAAATAGGAAAGTTTGGTTTGGGTTTTAATTCTGTTTATCACATAACAGATGTTCCCAGTTTTATCAGTAATGGTCGTCTTACAATATTTGATCCTCACAGGTTCCATCTTAAAAATCATATCAGATCCGGAGCACCTGGGATTCAGATGAATTTTAGAGATAATCCGTCAGTCCTTGACAGGTTCAGCAATCAATTTCTCCCGTACAAAAACGTATTTGGATGTGATCTACGTGGGAAGTCCTTTAACGGAACACTATTTCGCCTTCCTCTACGCTCGGCCAATCAAGTGCAGGAATGCGGAAAGATAAGTAAAGATATTTTCGATGAACAGAAAATCACAAACCTTATAACAAAATTTCAAAATCAAGCAGGCGAGATACTGATTTTCACTAAGCATGTAAAGAAAATGAGCATATATCGTCGAAATGGTTATGATGATGAACCAACTTTCATCTGCAGTGTTATGAGAGAACCGATCATAGAAAGATGTATTGAAAATATCTACAAAATCAGAATAAATGTAGAATTTCTGAACAAAAAATCTGAGCAAGCAGACTGGATTATTCAAACTGTTCAAGGAAATAGAGAGGCTTTACAGATAGCAAGAAGTCCCAATGGTGTAAAACATGGTCTAAACCCTTGTGGTGGATTGGCTTACAAATGTTGCAGCAAAAATACTGTTTCTGGCTTAGTGTTTTGTTTTTTGCCATTGTCTATTCCACCAAGTGGTCTCCCGATACATATCAATGCAAAATTTTCTGTAACACCAGATCGAAGAAGTCTTCGAAAAAAAGGATCAGGTGATGATACAACACTACACTCGGAATGGAACGATGCTCTAATGAAGGATGTGACTGCAAGAGGTTATATCATGCTGCTGTCTGAGCCTACGACAAGAACAATGATACTTACTGATGTCTCAACTATTCACAAGAAAGATGGCATATATTCTTTGTGGCCTAGAACTGATTATGTACACACAGATATTCATCATGTTGTGCATTGTTTCTACCAAGCTGTTGTTTATGGAATAAATCAAGACAATGAGACTGATCTTCCACAAATATTCCACGTTGGACAGCACTGGTATACGTTTAGTGAGATTAATTTTTTGGATGCAGATCTAAAATGTTGCCCTATCTTACCACAAATCAAAGATGTATTGGTAAAACAAGGATTTGTAATTGTTGATCTACCTGACTACATTAGAAAAAGTTTTGTAGACTCTGAATGCTCTGAAGAGATCAGGATGAAGACGTTTACGCATAGGAGGTTTTTTGAAGAACAGTTTTTTCCAAATATAAAAGAGTTACCAGTTGATGTGGTCAATGTGGTGGTTTTGTATTTACTTCAACATAATGACAGTTTTGAGTGGATAAATGAAAAATTGAAATCGATCCCGTGTATTCCTTCTACGCCTGATGGCGCTCGAAAAGTACCTTCTGATCTAATTGACCACACCTGTTACAAAATAGCATTGATGTATCTTCCAGAAGACGGGAAATTTCCACTAGGAAAAGAATTTAGAGCTCCGGAAATCATTGGAAAGCTTCGTTCATTGGGAATGGCATACTCAAGCATTCCATTTGAACATGTTATCGAAAGATGCCAATCTATTGAGTTATTTCTTCAATCATCCAGATCAAATGAGATTATACAAATTTGTCAAAATAGGGCTAATGCTATTCTGCTATACATTGAATCAATAAACAAAGTAAATGGAAGTTTCAGAGAAAGAATTCAAGAATTGCATGATATCAAATTCATACCAGTGGAAACTCACCCTCCTAAAGACTACCCTCTGACATGGGCCAACACAAAAGATTTATTTTTGTCGCCAAAATGTGTTTACAGCTCGAAAGTAAAAGAATATGTAGGGGCAGTTGCCCCCGTTGCCAAAGAACTAAAATGTTCTATGCTTACAGATATGCTACTGAAAATTAAAGTCAATCCTGACTTGGCGGATGTCATCGAACAACTGAAACTTTTGATTGCAACTGAATTCTCCAACGTTGGACGAGTTTTCAAAATGTATATGGCTCTAATGGAAGAAGTAAAAAAGAACATGAACACTAAAAGTGTAGTTATCAAGGAAGCCCTGCAAAATTTACAAGTTGTCTTGTGCTCTGGAAAGTTTGTAAAAATTGAGAACGTCACTTTAAGTTGCAAACGAGAATTTCAGCCCTACCTCTACAGACTTCCAACTGAACTCAGAATTTTTTGTAATATTTTTACAATTCTAGGCATAAAAGAAGATTTCAGCGCTTCGACATTGTTAGACATCATTTATTTTCTTCAAGATAAATACAACAAAAACGCTTTGAATGAAGAAGATTTCTCTGTGGCAATAGACTTGGTTCATAGTTTTGCTACACACAAAACCTGTGATGATGAACGTCAAATGTTGATTCCTGATAGTCATAGACATCTGCGACCAGCTAATGAACTGAGCTTCTGTCTTCATGACAGTTTAGATGATGATATAGGAGATGAGATATTGTGCCATGAGCTCATTCCCCACTCAGTGGCTGATAAGCTTGGTGTGAAAGATATACGACTAAACATTTTATCTAGGAATGAAATCAAACTTCAATTTGGTACAAAGTTTGGCCAAGTACAAAAGCTGACTAGTCGAATCAGCGAAATCTTAGAAGGATATCCATGTGATGAGGCAATATTAAAGGAGCTGCTACAAAATGCTGACGATGCCGGTGCAGAAGAAATCAATTTCATATACGATCCACGTCAACATCCTGATAAAAAAGTATTTTGTGAATCGTGGAAACAGACACTTGGACCAGCATTATGTGTTTTCAACAACAAACCATTTACTGAAAGTGATCTGAAGGGCATACAAGATCTTGGAATTGGCAGTAAATCTACACATCCTGATAAGACTGGCCAGTATGGCATTGGGTTTAATTCTGTTTACCATCTTACTGACTGCCCAACATTCTTGTCTAATGATGACACGCTTTGTGTTTTCGACCCTCACTGCGCATTTATCGAAAATGCCACTGTAGACGCGCCCGGACGTCAATTTGATATTGATCCGAGGGTTAACAAGTTGTTTAGAGATGCCCTTTCTTGCTTTCGTCTCGACTCTCTTCCAAATAAAGGATGTACAATGTTTAGATTTCCTTTGCGCACTACTGAAATGAGTAGTTACGCTAAGTTGAATCAAGATTCGGTCATGAGTCGAGAGTTGTTTGATGGAAAGAAACTGCAAGGATTACTCGACACTTTCAAATTAAAAGCCTTTGATATGCTCCTGTACCTGAATAATGTGAAGAAAATCACCGTTTCACATATCAATGAGAACCAACACAAAATGAAAACTGATTACTCTGTTAAAGCAGAACTATCTGAAGAAGATGAGCAAAAGCGACATGAATTCTACAGCTATGTAAAAGAATGTGCAAAGAAAACGACATTAGAAGATATCGAGGTGAAAGACATTACGTATGAGATAAAGATTTCTGATAGCAGCAAAAAAACTGAGGTGTGGTTGGTTAACCAACGCATAGGATCCGCTGGGGAAATACCCATAAATCTTTCGTCAGCATACAAAGAAGGAGACCTCAAACTTCTACCTCGTGGAGGCGTAGCAGCACGTTTACGAGGGTCAGATTATAGGAATTCATTCTGTACGTATTGTTTTCTGCCCATTCCAATTGATCCAAAACTACCTGTGAGTGTTAATGGACATTTCAGTCTTGATCCGAGTAGACGAAATTTGTCGAATACTTCTCAAAATTCGGATTGGAATTTGTTCGTAATGGGCGAGGTAATTTCTTATTCGTACTCTGAACTACTGAGACATTTGAGGAACAGAAAACTTGGACCAGTAAATGACAAAAAATCCCAAATTACCTGCACTTCCCAATGTTTACACAATATATTGAAATCATATTGGAGATACTTTCCAAATATATACTTTGTACATAGTGACTGGAAGCGATTGGCTGAGCATGTGTTTCTTAATATTCTTCGCAGTCAGATGCCGATGTTTCCTGTGGTCCAACGTAGAGATGACATAATCGCCTACAAACTGGATGACAATTGTGTAATTCAATACATGTTAGAATGGCTTCCTGCTACAGGCGTTACAGGTAGAAAAGCGTATTTTGATAAGGAGGATAACCAGGCGTTATTTTATAAAATGCTTTCTGCATGGAGTGAAACAGAGAAAAAGAATATGCTTTTAAAAGCTATACTTCAACACATAGGTTTCAATATTACTATTGTGCCAAAGCATATCTACCAAGATTTAAATGCGGCAGTCGATATACTGATGAAGAATGTAGCAACCAAATCACAATCACATGGGATCGAGTTGGTTTCAGCTGATACAGTTGTCCATTTTCTGAAGTCCGACTTTAATCCAGGACCAATACCGTGTCACATCTCTGAGTCACGTCTTCAAAGTAAATCAAATTACTTTGTACTCCTTAATTATATTGACAATAATGGAAATTTAAAAGATGGCTCCATGTCATTAGAGGGTTTGCCACTTCTACTCACTCAAGACTCGTGGCTACGAAAATTCAGTTCAACAAATACATACTTTCTTTCAAGAAAGCATTCATTATTGCCTAATTGTTGGTCTGAGTTTGTTCATGAAAATGCACAAGATCATTTCTCTGACAAATCATCCCATGTCAAGCATTTAGGAATTAGTAACTTGGTAGAAAGATTGCATTTTAATCTAGATCCACAATTCAATGCGTGTGATAAAGTTTCATGGAACCCCAATAATGATGTCATACCAAATAAAGCATGGATTCAAACACTCTGGGATTTCCTGAAAGAGGAATTCGAAAAACTTCAATGTCATGATGATCGATGTGCTTACGTTAAGAGACTAATGGGAAACTGGGCTGTGATTCCAGTAAAGGTAACATTGCCCTCATGTAAACTCAATCAGTACCTGATGCCATTTTCTTCTGCTGATTCAGTGCTCCATAGCAATATAACTGATGGCCACATTAGAGATGCATTAGCAAAGATGGAACTACCAGTAGTTGATTGTACTTTATTTCAAAAGCCACAGGCTTCATACTTTTATGGGCTTAGCTCACAATCAAATATCACTGACTTTATTAAACGATTTATTGCCACTGCCAGCACTCCTGAAAGAGTTCTAACAAGCCTCGTGTCCTTGTTAGACAACAATGACAGATCCTTTGATGTATTGGATAATGGGAACAAGAAGAATATCTTGTTGTTTTTTGTACGTTTTATTGGATCATCAATAAATAAACAACATAGTAGTAAATTGAAGAAGTTACCTTGTTATCTTTCAATTCATGGTGAACATATCATATTGGATAGAAACTACCAACATTTTGTTCTTCATTCTGGCATTCCAGAGGTTGAAAGAGAAAAATGGGTAGCTAGAACAAATGCTGAATTTATTGAAGAAGATTCTTCATTGACGAAGCTACATGAACTTTTGGGTTTGACTACATCTACAGAAGAAGATGTTTATAAAGAGTTTATCCTACCCGCATTTAATGCATTTACACATAAAGCAAGAGTGAAACACCTGCAGCGAATTCAAGCTCTTCTTCCTTTCTCATTTTCCAAAGCAGATAGGAATGCTATGATCTCTTACATGAACCTGAAGACCATGCCTCTAGTATCCCATGAAGGCCAGCCAATCAAACGCATCTGTGATTTTTTTGACAGTTCCATTCCATTATTCAAATGTATGCTAGAACCAGAAATGTTCCTTCCGGAGCCGTTTTGTGACTATGGTTGGAATACCTTTATGAGAGAATTAGGATTGATAACAGAGCCTACTCAGCAACATGTACTGGAATTTGCTCGAAAAATTGAACTTGACATGATCTGGTATGATCTTAAGAAACATACAGAAAAATCAAAAGCGGTCATCGACCATATTGCTCAAAGTGGAGAATTAATGAGTGATAACTACTTCTTACAACATCTCCGCTGCATCAAATTTATAGCCCCGCACACAGTGGATACAAACCTGGCGGCACTGCATAAGCAATATAAAGAACATTCAGAAGGAAGGGTAGGAATAGCATATAATGGTGCTATGACTTCCTCCAATAAGAATCTTGTGTGGACAAGTGCAAATCTATTGCCATATTATGCCGTGCCTAATGTATACCTTTCCCCTAAACGTCTATCCTTTCGTCAACTTTTACCGGCATTAAATGCCTCTGAAACACCATCTGTTGATATTGTTATTAAGCACATCAAAAACTTATGCACTAATCTCAAGGACGAATATGGCCATTCGAAGAAGTCCGCAAGTACAGCAACCTCTGTTAAATGTCAGGATCATTTACGCAGGGTTATGAAAGACATCTATACATTCTTGTGTGGAAAATTGTTGGAATTTGATGGAAAGATAGTGACCGCATTAAATGACGAGCCTATTATGCTTGTCGATAATGATAGACATTTGATAAAAGCGAAATTCACTGTGAAAACAATAAAAAAAGAACTTGTTCTTGTGCCATATATATATGAGATTCCAGAATACTTTGTTCCTTATATGGGGCTCTTCAGTCGTCTTGGTGCTCAAGAAAAACCTACTATCTGGCAGTGCAGTCAGCTTCTGGCAATGATTCACGAAGATATTAAAGATGAAACTTTTCGAGATAATCCGAATTTGATGAAGATGATCACATTTGCAGTTCACAAAATCTTCAAATCATACATCAAAGAAGAGAATAATTGGTTAAAAGATATAATGGTTTTGTACCTACCAAATCGAAGTTGTCAACTTATTGAGTCTAGTAAGTTGAAGTATTATGATAAGCCAATGTTTGAAGTCAGAATGAAAGAGGAGAATGATAGGAATGTTCTAATTGATCTTAAAGACGTAGGATTGGAGAATGATGCCACAGAATATATTCAGAAAATGCCAATACATCTTCAACCATGTAAATTCAGCAATCAAGTCCAAGAGATCATGACTACAAAACCAGAGGAAAATATGTGTCCTTATGCCAATGAAAGAATTTGCGAACAGTTAAACATCATTCGACGTCAGCTCCATTCTATAGAATTTCGAAATGGCATATATCGCCTTATAAAACACGAAGCAAACAACAAGGGTCTAAAACTTCCCGAACATCTTCGATCTGATGTTCCAGCATTATCAAAAGATTATTTGTCCATCCGTTGCCTAAAAAAGCTTGAGACACACCTTGTGAAATCAGATGAAGTAATTGAAGGAAGCACAATCGATAAACAGTGTTTCCTTTTAGATGAAACTACTGCAGAACATACACATAAAACAATTTTTATCAGACACCACGATTCAGGAAAATACGATCTTCTAAAATTATCACTGGCTGACATAATCTGTAAACTTACTGGAGAGCTTATCAGCAACAATTTCATGGTGGCGATGATTATTTTCTGTGATCTAACTGAAATTCAGACTCAATTAAGTGACCATAATATCTTGCGATCCAACGCACAAGCATCAGAACGTATGTCTGTGCCAGACTTAGGGTCTCAGTTACCAGATTATATAGTTGAATCTCTTGATAACGATCCGTTTAATACATTCACAGAGGGAGAATATGTCGTCTATGAACTCGGAGAATCAGGTGACGAAGTGTATGTGTATGCAAAGATTTTACGATGCATCATTCGTAAGAATTCAGAATTAAACTCAATCAGTATGGTGTATGAAATAGATATTGGACGCGAGTCCACCATTGAAGTAAGTGCATTACATCTTTATAAGTGGGTGCTTGGGAATTCTAGAACAGACGTAAACCATCACAAAGAAATGGCTTTGCAAGCAATGGTGAACATGTCGACAGGTTCTGAGAGTGAACGAGGAGCTCCAACTTATCGACAAAGAGCACCAACACCTCCGCTAAGTGAAAATCTTGAAGAAACAAAAAATCAGGTTTCAGACAATCTAGAAGAAATTTGGAAGCTAGATGAAGACGAAAGAAAAAAAGCAGTCAAGCGACTGTACTTAAAATGGCATCCAGATAAAAATCCTGGCCGAGAGGAGTTTTGTAGTGAAGTTTTTAAGCATCTGAAAAATGAAATAGATCGTCTAGAAAGGGGACTTCCCAGGCAGCGAAAAGATGCAGAAGCCACCAGGACAAATTATACTTTTAGAGAATCAGGACGATGGAATGAGTTCTACACAAGATGGGACCGAAGAGCTGGCAGGGATAGGAGATGGCGTGAATATTATGGTTCTAGTTATAATAGAGGAGCTAGTTTTAGTAGCGGATCTAGTTGGACTCATACTGGATTTACAAATGCTTCCTCACCGCCACCTAGGCCTATGCCAGACCAAGGAAGAATATGGCAAAAACAAGCACGAGAGGACCTTAAAGCAGCAAGAAACGACATTGATGGGTATCCAAGCTATGAATGGGTTGCCTATAAATGTCTACAATCTGCAGAAAAATCGATGAAAGCTGCTATACTATCACATACTGGAAATAATTCCCGTACGCATGACATTACCTGGTTAGCGATAACTGTATCTAGTCTACCAGGGTGTTCGAATAACCTTCGTCAATATGTGAATGAACTCTGTATCAATGCCAAAGATCACAACAGAGCGCGATACCCTCGTCTCTTCGATGATCAAATACCACATGATCTTTTCAACAGAAATAATGCAGATAAGTGCATCTCTAATACAAAAGCAATTTTAGATATGATGGATATCGTAATTGCTTCTCAATGAACCGATTTTAATTGTCTGCTGACACAAGCAATAACAATAACCTTTTAATAGGCCTAACTATAAAATTTCTATTTAAATGCCACCATTACCTGAATTGATGTTTCCTATAAACTATATTGATTGAATTCAAATGCATAAAGAGGGCCTACATGAAGTTATTGTTTTTTATTATTTTTTATCAAATAGGTCCACATGCTTTAGTGGACTGTGTCACAAGGCATACACAAGCAGATATTCTGTAGATTTGTACGAAAAACAAATTAAGTTAATATATTATTTAAGGTCCAAGATTCAAGATTTTGTATTTTTTAGAAAGCCATCGAGCGCTATTATCCTCTCGTTACATTTACAGCGCATTGAGAATTTGCTTATGCGTTATATCAAATTTATATACATTATTTATATATTGAATGCATAACACATAATACAATAAATGCCTTTACTTGTTAAGATTGCCAAATTTTTCAAAGCTTGCTTGGTAGCTATCTGTTTTCATGTAATAAATTAAGGATAAACTATATCATTTTTCATATTAATTTTACATGAATATTTAAAGAATATTAAAACTGTTTTAGCAATTAAGAAATATGTTTTTATTTTTTATTATTTTATTCCATTTGGCAATCAAACAAATATGAAGTACATAAAAAGAATATAACCAGAACAAATTGCAAGAAAATCCAAATTAGAGCCAAGGAATAACAAAAGTGGCATGGCACTGTCATCAAAACATCACACAAATTTTCTAATTTCTAAATTTTTCTAAGTAATTTCTAATTTTACTTTTAAACAAAGAAGATGAAAAATAGTAAGTATATATACAGCATTTTGAAGTGTCACTTTGAGGTTTTAAGTGTTTGAATGTGAGTAACTCAGGATTAACAGTTCTATATTCAAACACATTCATTAATATTTTATTGAGTATGTCTCAAACGTGATTCGTCTGACACTTTTAGACGTAGCCAAGATAGCTTTTGATTCATGTGTGACCAGTAACTGTACCCCGTACTCGACCACAAATCGCCAAAAATTCACATTTAAGCAAAAGAGACCTTGATGACATTGCATCCTATGTTTGTCTGTCATTGCAGACCAAGTATACCTTATTTTATATCTTTGGATTAAGGAATTATACAAAGTCTCTGCAAATATGTATCTATGTGCAGTCTGAGAGTTTTTACCAAATTTTAGAAATTTTAGAACAATGAATTATTGTTTACTAAGTGTATTAGGTTTTATATCCTATACCTATCTAGTATTGATAACTAGTGATTGTTTTGTGTTATAATATGGTATCATCAAGGATAATAAAGAAACATGATATTTTTGATAAATAAAACGATATATAAATTGTAATAAATCATATAAATAGGGCCTAAATAATGTTATTGTGTGTTTATAATAATTAATTCTTTTTGTGCATACTGTATTTATAAACACAATGCATGGAAACAGACATTTTTATTTCAGAGTTTAGTACGATAAGAATTAAATCGTTTATAGCATTATGTACATGAATTATGACAATGTGAATATGCATGCAATCATGCACTACTGTAGTGCTAGTGCTAATGTAACACTAGTGATTGATATTGTTTTTTCGGATATTATGTTACTGTCTATTTTTAGGTTGTTAATTGGCAGCATTTGATATAATAAAATGTATATTTATGCACTCTATTAGTGTTTAATGCACATAAATTGACATTTTAAACTTCCAATTGTGTTTTAAGTCTAATAAATACAGCACCAATTATTCAATGTTGCTTTCAATATTGCAGTACTTAGGCATTCTTACCTAATTATTGATAAATATGAACATTATTATATTTACTTACAGTCAGATAAGACAACATGTACTGTCCATTTTTAGGGTTGTTGGTTGGCAGTATTTGATTAATAAAATGTATATTTATGCATTCTATTATTGTTTAATGCATTGAAATTGACATTTTAAACTCACAATTGTGTTTTAAGAATTGATTAATACAGCACCAATTATTAGATATTTCTTTCAATATTGCAGTACTTAGGCATTCTTATCTTAATTATTGGTAAATATGAACATTTTTATATATACTTATATTTGAATAAGACAACATTGTCGTTCAAATGTCGGATTTAATGATTTTGTTAACATTTATATATGCATAATTATATTAATCTTCAAGAAAATCTTTTGTAGGCCAAGTAATTAATAAATTTAAAAATAATGTTTGATTAATTATTATTTATTTATTTCACCATAGTTTTAATGTTAGTTTATGTACCATGGTTATTGATTAATAATACCTCAGTCCCAGTTTGGAAGTATGTTCCAATGTTTATAAGCACTTTATTATTCAATGAACCAATTATTTAGTTAGATATAATGCTTGTTTTGTAGATGTTAAGGTCTCTCGCTATTTTGAAGTATCCATATAGCTGTGTTAATGGTTGATGAAACATTTTGCATTTGTTATTATATTTTGCTTGTAAATGATTTTAGTGTTAGAAATTTGACATTATTCTTTTAATGATTGATAAATACTATTGTTTCTTTAATGACTGGTTGTGCAGTGCCGTAGCCAGGATTTTTCAAATTGTGGACACATTTTTCTTAAATTTTATTCATTTTAAGCTAAATATGGAAAACCTGGACCCATTTTATGCATAAAATTACATACTTTGGACCCATTTTTTAAAATGTGGACCCATTCTTTGTGTACTCATTAGAAAAGTGGTCTGTGGGACTGTCTCAATAGCTGGCTACGGCATTCGGTGTATGCCGTATGGTTGCCGGTTACTTTAAATACAATTTGGTACAGTATAATATTTTAACTACAAATTGGTTTTAGGTTTTTGTGGCTATAAAATATAATATAAATGTTAAAAATCAAGTTAGTCAAAGTGATCAAACTAATTGATTGATTATTCTTGCAATCTTTTAATGCATTGCATTTTTGAAATATAATGTAAAATTGTCACTGATTTTAGGATTACGTTTTCTTTGCTGTGAAATTCAATACAAATTAAAAAAATTTAAATTAGTCAAAGTGATCAAATTATCGGTTGATTCTTGTAGTATTTCAATGCATTTTTTTAAACGATATTAAACTTGAATAAAATATTGATTCTTCAGCTTATGAGGCCTATCATGTTTGATGTTTCGATGTTGTTTACATAATCACTCGGGCGGATGCGGGTATGTTGGGAGTGTAAGGTGTGTGCTGGCAGTGCGGTTGCAACCACTACAGGTGTATCAAGAAAAATAATTCTTGTGTTGCAAGATTTTTAAGGATGAGAGTGAAAATTCTGGGCAACTAAATCCTTATTCTAAAAGTCTGTTCACCTCAGCCCCACCATAGGGCTGAGGGGTGTCGATTCTCACACACCCCTACCTCCAAATCCTGTGCCTACCCCAGACAATATATCATATTTATTCAAATAACTGTTCCTCATTGAGTAAGGTTCTCCTCGAGTAAACGCTTCTCCAGATCCTCATTTTGGATATAAACGCCTCCTCTAATAAACGCCCCTATTGTCCTCGAATATCAAACTCTAACTGATTCTAGGCCTAATTAAAACTAATGATAGCAACATCTTTCTCAATACATAGCTCTACTCCAGTAAAACATTTTTTCTAACCTGGTTGGTATCAATAAGTCTTTATGATCATCACGCAATAATACATTTTTACGGTAATTATGTGTTCCACAGCCTGATATTAAGAGGCGTTTCAAGGGCGGATTTAGAGGCCCCCCTTTTGGGAGGTAGAAAAAAGAAAGAAAAAAAGAAAGAAAGTGAAAAAAATTATAGCCCAAAACGCCTCAAATGTTATTTTCGGGCGTCTAGAACACAAAAATTTCCGGACCCTGAAGGACATTGTTGTCTTGATCGGCCCAAATTTCGACCCCCCTTTTCCCCTCCCCCTTTTGGACATCTCTGGATCCGCCCCTGCGTTTGATTTGAATATTATATATTCAGTTTACACTAAAATAATAAACACCTCCCTCAAAAAAGAACATCCCCTCAAACCCCTTCTCAACAATAACCTCAAACCCCTTCTCAACAATAAATGCCCTGGGCCTAAAATAATAAATGTCTATCATATTAAATCTCAATTATGTAAGATTTTATTGCAATTTATATACATAGCCTACAGATTTAAGTTTAACATTAAATATTGAATTAAAAAATACTGATCTGAAATGATATCCTGGACATGTTGTAACATGTTATTGTCATGGTTTTTTATACAGTATATATATATATATGTATATATAATTAGAAAACACAATGAAAAATAAACAGTACTCTAAAAGTAAAAAGGGTAGAAATAATTACAAATACATTTATATTGAATAGTATTAAAACAAAGAACTGAAGTACATTAAAATTATAGTAAAAAATCGAGATATGATAGTGACCTCATAACAATATACGGTAGATTGTTGTAGAATTAAATTAACATTTTTTAATATAGACGGACAAAAACCTCTAGAAGGCATTTTGGGCGTCAATTATATAGGACCTATGCGCTATATATAAATTGACAATATTATTATTATTACTATTATTATTATTATTATTATTATATTATATTATATTCTAATATATATTATATTTATTAAATTGTTATTTTTTAAACTTTACTTCAAAAAAAAAAAGGGGGGGGGGGTGGGGCGGCTCGACCCCGACCCCGTCCCCCTCTAAATCCACCCCTGATGATTCAGTTATAAGACCTTGGTACAACCAGGGAGTTGTTATTTAGAACCTGGTACAACCATGGACTTATTATGTATAGGTCATGGTACAACATATCATTTTTTTCCAAAGATCTTTTCGTGATTTGGGGGCGGCGTACAGTATTTAGCTTTGTTATCATTTTGGACTTCGCGCGAAGCGCTCTCGTCTTCTATTGGTCAACTGACAAGATCGATACCTCTCTCCCGGAAGCAATCAATGTATTGTAGACTGGCGCCTTCTTCTATACATTTGGCGCTTGAAATCCTAGCGGGAAGGTTTGGTGTCTCTTGTACTGTTCGTTTCTTTCGTTATCTTTCCAAACAACACAGTTCAAAATGCCAGGTCCTCTGTACGTTGTGAAGCGAGGTATGCTTATATTAACTATATATATTTTTTTCAGTTATTTTTTTGTATGCATTAGGCCCCTAGGACAGTCCTAGGCCTAGGTCATTTGTACGGGGCCTCCTAGGCCTAGCCTAGCTAGGCTAGCCAGGAAGGCCTAGCCTAGGCATGGCCCTATGGGCTAGCTACGCTAGGCCATAGGCCTGCTTTGTAAGAATTGTAATAATAGGCCGCCTAGGGTAGGCCTAAATGCTTTTTTGGATCTGCTATAGCCTACCTAGGCTATACAAAATGTAGGCCTAGGTAGGCTTTTAACTATAATTTATGCTGTGAAAAGAAAGTCCTTTGTTGAATGACAGAGGACAGGCCGGACAGCAGCTGCACAACACAGCCAGTGTCAGTGACCCAGTCCAGTGAGTAAGTTGATCTACCTACAGTAGGCCTGGCCCTAGGTTAGGCCGCTTCTATAGGATATAGGCTTAAGGACCTTACTTAGGCCTAAGCAGTTTACCTGCGAAGTATGATGTAGTTAATTTGAAGCCAGCCCCAGGCTCAACAGTAAAAGCATATTTGACAAAAAATTTGGGAGCAGTTATTAAGTAAAATACATATTGATTCAGGATTCTCACCAGCATGTTAGGAGTGGTGGAACTCCGTCCTTTGCCAAGGTTGAGGCCGAAAATTGTAGTGTAGGTGAGATAGGCCTATATATGCAGCAGGCAAAGCTACTAGGCCTAGCTATGTGACATAGCCCAATAAAAAGTAGGCCTTCAGGCCTTACTCAATTATTATTTAATTGTGACGACTTAATTATTTTCATTGTGAATAGCTGGTACAATTTTGAAAATGTATTACCAAGTGTGTTTCTGTTGAGAATTCAACTAAATCAAAGCCAATGTCGCTGTTTGCTTATCTCACCGAGATAAGATTTGATTTATTACGGTACACGAGCGTCGTATCGTGCATTTTGTTTTGTTTATCTAGCGAGTATCGCCAAGTAATATTAATAGAGAGGCTGCGAAACTTTACATGCAGCGCGGTAACTTCCATGAGAGTTCTCACGCGAGCTAATGGGAAGGTCAACAAAACGTTTTGCTGTGTATGCTCTTGATTAATTTGTTGCATTATGTCATATAATATAATATGCCTGTTACAATAATATAGCTAAGCATATCTATAATAAATTGAATCATGTTTATTTGTTTTCCCCCCCATTGATGGCATTGATTGCCCCATGTTTGGCATGTTTGTGCTTCATTCGGGTTGAACAGACTCGATTTTGTAGAGATACATGTAAAAACCGAAAGGTCCACTGATTAATCTCAGATAAGAAAGTATAATACATACTCCAAGTAGTGAAATACACGCCATCGTGTTGGGATTCAATATTTCGACATTAATTATGTCATCATCAGGAATGATGATGACATAATTAATGTCGAAATATTGAATCCCAACACGATGGCGTGTATTTCAATACTTGGAGTATGTATTATACTTTCTTATACATGTAAAATGTATGTAGATAGTGTAAAAATTGGGCTTAAATGTAATGTGTGTATCTGGCAAGAAATTCGTCGTCAACGCCACAGAGAAACCATGTGCATGATTCTCTGTAGATGAAGAAAATGGAATGTACGCCTCGCATCTAAAATAAACGTAAAGAACTGAAATGAAGATGGAAATTAGACAGGTTTATGAATTATTATAGGCCCAGTGTGATTTGTTGGAATCATTTTAGAAATAATTTTACAATATTGGCTACGAACGTAGGCTAATTGCTATTTGTTCGGCCTGAGCAGACACAAGTTTAACTTTAACAAATGATACAATTCAAAGCCCAGGCGCCCTAGTAACCTAATTAGGGTTTCAAATTAACGTAACCAAGGAGACGTTAATTGATATCTTTGCCTTATCTAACGCAGCTCATTGTCTAGCCAGTGAGTTGTTATTGATAACTCTATTCTGTAGTCATGAAACGTAAGTATTTTGATACATTGTTTTTTTCAACTATTATTGCAAAAATAGTAGTGGTCGGCAGCATGCGAGTGGTGGTCAGAAATGTCGAGCGGTAGCCGTCTAGCGCGACCACCTTAGTGAAAACCCGTGTCCCCCCGTTTTTAAATATTACAAATATTTATCTTAGGACATGAAAACCAGTTTTTTTACAATATACTGGCCAAATATAAACAGTCCCTTCATCATAAAAAATGCACAATAATCTATTGTTCAGATTAAAATAATATCTGCTTGGAAATTGGCCTTTATTTTTCCAAGCGCACTGATGAATTTCCTTGCCTGATTTTTATGTGGAGGATGTACTGTATTCTCCAGACAGGCCATACTGTGCAGCCTGAGTACATGACGGCCGAAAAATCTTTTTTTTTACGTTCCTTTTTTTTTGTCGTTTACAGATGGGAGAAGTGAAAAGGTTATGTTTGATAAAATTACATCAAGAGTCCACAAGTTGTGTTATAAATTGAACACCGATTTTGTTGATGCGGTAAGTTCACGATGGCAAACATGGCCGTTCCAAGGCAAAACAAGTAATTGCACAAAAATATAGCAGTTACGTAACAAGAGAGCCAGCTGCTCATGAGAGCATAAACGAACGATACGCAATACGCGGCCAGTTTAGGACGCCCTACTAATGTGGTCTGTTTGTTCCATTTATTAGGATGTCATTTTAAATGTATCTAACCCACAAATTGAAGGCCCACCTTTAAGACCACCTCTTAATTTTATGGTCAAAAAAGTGGTTTGTAAAATTTTAGATTTATTGGAGAGTAGCTTTATATAAAAAAAAATTATGCATTAATATTATTATAACACATTTTCCATCTACTGATTTTATATTCCTGTGTGAAATTTCACCTGCTTTTGTCCTGATGCCAGAATTTGGCATACCTAACCAGTTTTCTACCAATAAACTTACTTTTGTGAAATTCCAGTTTAGTAAAATTAACACTGTATATCATCTTTTGAATACAAAATAGGTTGCAATCACCCAAAAAGTGATCAGTGGGATATACCCTGGAGTCACCACTGTTGAACTCGACACTTTGGCAGCTGAAACTGCAGCTACCATGACGACCAAGCATCCTGATTACGCAGTGTTGGCCGCACGCATCGCTGTCTCTAACCTCCACAAGGAAACAAAGAAAATATTTAGTCGTAAGATTTTTTTTTCTTAAATAATACAGTATCTATATAAGATGTAATCACTTGAAAAAAAACTGAAAGGTTCACATAAGTAAGTATAATACCTACTCCAAGTAATAGAATGCACAATGGTGTGCATTTCAATACTTGGAGTATGTGTTTCAATATATGTATTATTCTTTCTTATGTATTAACTTATTAAAGTTAAGTTCACCACCAGACTTTTTAGCAAATTTTAACACTTTTCCCAAGCTCCTTGAGAGTGCGTTTGTGATCAGATTGACATGTAGTGAATACTACAAGAACTACCAACATTTTAGCTTTGCAATGGTACCAAACACTTTATTCTAAACACAATCTGTGACCCGAAACAGTAAAATGAAAATGACTCACTTTTGGAGATTTACTCAATTTCGCACAACGAACCTGAGATAATTGCGCTTTTGTGAAAGTAAATCAATACCGCTCTACGCTAATGTAAACAAACAAATAGTGAAATACTTACGGTCCAGACTGAATATAGCGTTAAAATTGTTGGTCAGTAATTGCTCGATCTATGGGATTCCATTAAATAACCTAAAACATGGAGATCTCCGTGTCAAGCGTTGCGTTTCCAAACACGGAGATATCTGTGTTTGGCGGGCAGAGTGTTAAATGCACAAAGAGCATTATGCAACCATCTCTGCCAGAGCGCTCTTACAGAGGTGGCAAAGGGTGGCGGGGAAGTCTAAAAAAAACTACAGAATTGAATGTCCATGAATAATAGTTTGTGTGGGAGTGTCCTGCGCAACCCACCTCCCCCTTTTATTCCCACGTTAGCACCCCTCACTTTGCACTATTCTGAGAAAGTCGTTCCAGTCTTAGAAATCCTGGATCCGCCCTTGTCTGCTCCTTTGGGAGTGTTTCTAGTCGTGTTGCTAATTTAGCACACCATTAAATACCATATATAAGCAACATTAGGCGAGTTGATTGGTCAAGCGGTTAAGTCAGGGGCACCGTAACCTTCAGCTCTAATATCGGCGCTGGTTGGAACAGCTCACTTGTCAATGGTTCCGTTGGTGGAACAAGTCATCTCTAAGGACTTTAAACCGTAGGCCCGGTGTACACATTTTTTAGAAGAGTAGGGGGCTACCCCGGTGTACTGGTCCATTAAATCACCTGTTGTTTAATGGAATTACCACATAGGACAGTGATTAAGTTCACTTATTGGCATATCCTTGGCACTCGTGCCTAAAGAAATTAAATGAAAACATGAAAGAATATTACCGTTATTTATTTGATTTTCCCAGATGTAATGCATGATCTGCACTCATACGTCAATCCACGTAACAAGAAAGCATCGCCAATGATCTCTGATGAAATTTATGACATCATTAAAAGGAACAAAGAGGCAAGTTTTATACCTTTTGTTTGTTATAATATTACTGTTATAAATTGGAAATAATGTTGAATTTTAATTGGAAATGTTGACTTGTTCATCATTGATTAGGCAATGTTGTAGGACCCAGCCCGACGTGTTTCATCGTCGAGAAACAGTCTTAAGCCATAGTGAAAAATGGTAAATATGTTTAACATTTTAACGATGTGGCTGTCTCCGACGCAGACCCATCATGTCAGAGGTTAACTTACACAGACCCAGCTACCCCTTAAAATAATTAATATATTTAAAAAACAATTAATTATAAACATAAAATTTTCACTTCTCATTTTTGTCATTTTAATGGATCTCAATTGTTTTTCAATTCCAAATCTGGAATCCCTATACCTCTAGATATTATGTAGGATAGGTGCTTTAAATTGTCATTTGACAGTAACACAAAATGACATAGGAGTGATATGATGTTTTATAAAAATAAAAAAATTACAGTATTATTATTAATTATTGTTATATAATTTGGTATTTCATTTAACTTACAGCGTTTGAACTCAGCTATCATATATGATCGTGACTATGATTATAATTTCTTCGGTTTCAAAACCCTTGAGCGATCATACCTTCTGAAGCTGGATGGAAAAGGTAAGATGATTAAAATGATCGTGATCAGGTCAGTCACAGCAATGATGACGCTGATGATCATTCATCTAATGCAGACTTGTTTTTCATCTGGTGCTGACATGCTGTGTGGTAAACACATTTTAACATGTTTTGCTTTTGTATTCAATTTATTGGATTGGATTTATTCGGTGTAAACACCAAGGATAGCCCACGAAAGTCTAGAAGAAGACTTATTTCCAGTGGGGTCCTTCTGGTGGTGAAGGGACAGTACACCGGGAGACAATCCCCTACTCTTTTCCAAAGAGTGTACTGTGTTCTTTTACGTGCACATGGGCCATAAATGCACACGGAACCAACAGCTTAAACGTCTCATCGGAAAGACGGTGCGCTATGTAACTTGTATTTCAGCCCTCTAGCAGAAACACAAGGAGAGGCAGCGATGGGAATTGAACCGGGAACCTAGAGATCTCCACGGTTCAGTGCGCACACAGTGGCTACCACCAGATTAGCTGACTGAGCTAAGCTGCTCTCTCTGAAGAACAGTTCTTCATAGTGTGTTTTATAATAACCATGAAATAAATGGCTAGATATATTCATACTAAACTATTTGGTTTCCACAGTTGCCGAGCGTCCGCAGCATATGTTGATGCGAGTAGCCGTTGGTATTCACCATGAGAACATCGATGCTGTCATTGAGGTAAATACAATAACAACAGTGGAATAAGCTTGTGCTTACTGTAGATTGGTAGCAGAACTTACACCATAGGACCTTTCTACAGAAATGTAAATTTGATACTTGATGAATGTGGGAAAGGGTGGGCTTTATAACCCCCACATCGATCTAATCTTGCCTTGAAACAATTCACTGAGGGCAGTGTAAAGCATTTAGGCCTGTAACTAGGTTCATATGAATGGGAGTTTCCTATAGGCCAAGTTTAACTCGGAAGCGTTTCTTTTACGGAAAAGGGTTATGATAAAATATCACTAAAGTTGTCGCCCTCCAGGCCCTGGTTGCGAGCCTGGAAGGGCACAATACAAGATCTTCAGAGAGAAAGTTACATATATTATACCTTAATCATTTATTGGAGAAAGGAAATCTTTTCTGCATTGTAGGAACCTTACGAGTTGTTTTAAAAACAGATTAAAAAAAAATATTTTATTTTATTTTGACAGACATACAATCTTATGTCAGAAAGATGGTTTACGCATGCATCTCCAACACTTTTCAATGCAGGGACGAACCGTCCACAACTTTCAAGGTAACTATTATGTATTTAATGCTGCGGCACTTAAAGGTCTTCTAATTGGTTCCCTATAGATCACCGTGTAAAATGATGTATCCAACTATAGTTGTCAAAATGTCTGAACTAGCTACTTTTTATATTTTAGTTACCTCACAATTTCATGGTGTGTTGATGTGTTTAAACTGCCAACTTTTTGTTCTTTAGTTGTGGGGGAAAAACACTCCGGTCCTCTTTTTATCCCCTAACCTAAAGTATCTATTTTCCTCCAATGTGATTATTTTCCTCGTTTTTTAATTTTATAATGTGTCTATTTTCTTTATCAATTTTAAGAGAATTGTGTACATGATAAATATCGTTAACTTGGATTTTTAACACTAAAGTAAACCAATGAAATGAAAGATGACTAAATTTCCTTTCTAATCATACCCAGCATGTTTTGATTGATGCCTTATTTGAGATATAGAAAACGCTACGAAAAATGTGAGATCTTCACACTAGAAATTTTAAGAATTTATGTCTGTACGTTAAGACCAGTTCTCTTAAATACCATTTTTAGAGGATTTATGAGGAAAATGAAAAAATCGTAATAAATAACCTATTTCACGTTTGTGTATTTATTGGAAAACTGCCTGTACGACTTCGGCTTGGCGCTGCCACATTTGCGTTTCCTGTTCACCAGTATCTTAACTGCTTTGTTTTTTATAAGATAGTATAATACATACTCCGAGTGTCGAAATGTACGCCATCGTGTTGGCGTGCATTTCAGTACTTGGAGTATATATTATACTATCTTATCTGAGATTAATCAGTGGACTTTCGGTTTTTTTTTAAAATTTTAGTTGTTTTCTCCTGACAATGTCTGATGATAGTATTGACGGAATATATGACACGCTTCGGCAGTGCGCCCTCATCTCCAAAACTGCCGGTGGAATCGGCGTTAACGTTCATTGTATCCGTGCTGCTGGTAGCTACATCGCTGGAGTAAGTATGTTTTCTCAGGTCAAGCAGTGCATTGCCAGTAATGTTGTTACTACGGTGGGCGTAGCCACCAAGCCTTGAGGTTTCCCACCCAGTCTAAACCTAATTTCATAATTTCGTATTTAAAATCCAGTCTTAATATTTTGAGTTTACCAATGTTATCAGCCACCCACCCTACTACTGTATTACTATTACTATTACCCTAGTACTTACTATTCACCCTTAATTTTCTACAGCTAAAACCCTGCAATGTTCAGGGCAACAGGAACACTTGTTGGTGACCCTATATCCTGAAAGAGTTTAATGACCTTTGACCCTCATGAAAATCTTAGCACCGCTTGCAGAATGAGCTGTATACTTGTTTTGTATAATTTCATTAATATAAAATATCTAATGAAATAAACTTATCTATCTATCTTTTAAATAATAATTAATATTTTCTAATTAGTTACAACAGGTTTAAGTATTTTCCTAATTTTAATAATTTTAATTTAATTTTGACATTTAAAAGCAACCATTAATCTAAAAGTATCATATTTTATACATCTTATTGTGAATTTTAATTCAAATCCATTTTCAAATGGCTTTTTATGTTAATTTCCACAGACAAATGGTCAATCAAATGGCTTGGTGCCAATGTTGAGGGTGTACAATAATACAGCACGATACGTCGACCAAGGCGGAAACAAGGTACAAGAAACAATCGTTGTTTGTGTGTTGTTTGCGTTCTTTTCTATACTGTTGCTCTGCTTGTTCCAATTAGAACTTTCCTATATTACAGCTAATATTTACTAAACATCGTCTTTTTTATAGCGTCCTGGAGCCTTCGCTATCTACCTTGAACCATGGCACGCAGACATCTTTGATTTCCTTGATCTGAAGAAGAACACCGGAGCTGAGGAAAACCGTGCCCGAGACTTGTTCTACGGACTCTGGATCCCAGACCTGTTCATGAAGCGTGTTGAAAACGACGGTGACTGGTCTCTGATGTGCCCGCATGAATGCCCTGGACTTGAAAATACGTGGGGAAAGGATTTTGAGGACCTATATGAGAAGTATGATATTAACATTCTGTGACATGATATAGTTATAACAATGTATATCACTTTCATGTCCCAAATTTCTCTTGATGCATATTTTAGGGTGACGTAAAAAAAATGAATCTTTTAGTCGTAGACAAAGATGATGCTCCTAATTCTTAAGCTCGGCTAGTGGAACCTAGTCTGCTTTGATAAGGACTTAAAAGAGAGGTCTATGTACGTATTTGACGTGTGTGCGCTTTAAATAACCTATCTACATCTTAGGCAAGACATTTTTGTACCTTGTTTATCTTACCCGCTCCTTGCCAGTAATGATTTCAAATAAAAATAAAACATTATTTTTGGCCAATTAGCACACCCGCCACCATGAAAAAATTGAAATTTAAGAAAAATAAGTTTTTCTTTATTTTTATTACGCCCGCCACTGCTTGAAATCTCCAAAAACAAGATAAGTATATTTCTTCCTAATTATATAAATTTAAAGCATTTAACCATCACATTACCACACTGTTTACATTCACCACAATAATTTTATTTTTATTTTCTCCTCCGTCTTGATTTTTTTTTTTGGCAAGTCTATTTGCTGTATCAGGAAACAAACAAATTTTAAATATTTTTCTGCTCTCTAACAATTAAAAAACAATAAGTTCACGAAACACTGTATAAAAATCTTGCCCAGTGTTATGGTTTAGTTCAGCCTAGTTTGTTGTAGAATGATTTATAATGGACCTCGTCCATACCCAATTCAGCGCAATGACGCTGGAAGTTATGGTTTATTCCTTTGCCTTTAAAGCATGCTGATATTAAATATTAATCAAATAATCTGCCATTTATTATAAACAAGGTATGAGAGAGAAGGTCGTGCAAGGCGTACAGTGAAGGCACAACAGCTCTGGTACGCGATCATCGAGGCTCAGACAGAAACAGGAACACCATACATGCTGTACAAGGACAGCTGCAACAGGAAGAGTAACCAGCAAAACCTGGGCACGATAAAATGCAGTAATCTATGTACGGAAATCATAGAGTATTCCAGTCCAGATGAGGTATGCAGTTTATCTAATTATTTATTGGAGTATACACACAATTGCAGTTAAAAAGTCAACTGTCAGTCTTATTTTACATGCCAAATTGAATTACCGATCTGGTAGTGAAATTTCATTGTAAGTCAAACAATTTTTCAATGCCATTTTGGATTTGACTTGTATACTGTACAGTATAATAAATTCAATCCAATTCAGCTATGATGTGAAAATAAATCCCTTATCCTTCCCGCATGCAATATAAAACTCGGTAGGATCACTCAGTCAGATAAATCTAAATGAATCACGGTGCCTCAACAAGGTACCATAAATGTAACGGTTTGTCCACACTATCAAATTTTTGTTGACAAAAGACTTGTATGCCCTTATATAGTCATGATATGCCTATATACGGTCATAAAGTGGTACACTGTCCAATCACCACCAGAATGACCTGGAAATAAGTCTTCAGCAATTGTCCTTCATCCTCTAACAGAATAAATTCAATCCAATTCAGCTATGATGTGAAAATAAATCCCTTATCCTTCCCGCATGCAATATAAAACTCGGTAGGATCACTCAGTCAGATAAATCTAAATAAATCACGGTGCCTCAACAAGGTACCATAAATGTAACGGTTTGTCCACACTATCAAATTTTTGTTGACAAAAGACTTGTATGCCCTTATATAGTCATGATATGCCCATATATAGTCATGATATGCCCATATATAGTCATGATATGCCCATATATAGTCATGATATGCCCATATATAGTCATGATATGCCTATATACGGTATATAGTGACCATATTTAGGCACGTCATGTTTTTTTGAAATAAAAGCTGATAGTCTGGATGGGGCTTTAGAGTATAGGCTGATTTTTACATGTTTAAACAATACATTCTCTATTCTAGGTTGCGGTCTGCAACTTGGCTTCTATTGCCCTTCCAAGATACGTTAACAATGACAGAACATTCGACTTCAAGAAACTCGCTGAAGTTACCAAGGTGATAACAAAGAACCTAAACAAGATTATAGAAGTGAATTATTACCCAGTACCAGAGGTAAGTCAAAGTTAAGTAAAATGTAAGTATTAAGTTTAACTTAAGTAAAACTTAAAGAAGTTTAACTTAAACAAGACTATAGAAGTAAATTATTACCCAGTACCAGAGGTAAGTCTAAGTTAAGGAAAACTTAAATGAGTTTAACTTAAACAAAATTATAGAAGTAAAACTTAAGTAAGTTTAACTTTAATTTAAGTAAAATTCAATTAAGTTTAACTCCGGGATTCGCTTCCAATAATACTTTAAAAAAAATGTTTTCGATGGCTCTTAAAGATCCTTAATCACCATTAACTCAAGCCAAGCCTCAACGTTGGCTTCTACCAGATTTCAAGCCAACTGATATACCACCCTCTATAGCTCATGAATATACTTTTTAGTCGCATGCTGTCATTATCGTTAATTTGTATCCCGCAAGGACAACTTCCCATGTAATTAATTATAAAGATTTGGATGTCGATTCTATACGAGGACAATCATGAGCAGCTACTTAACTTCACTGTTGAAGTACAGCACTTGCAAATTCCATAAAATCCACCTTTTACCCTTTTTAGACAGAATAAATTTCCATATCCTAATAAGGATTGATACATTTTGGTAATACCAATTTTGTTCATTCCATTTTTTTTTTTTTTTTATAGTGAGGGAATTTTTATATAGTGAGGGAATATATATAAAAACTGCTTTTCATGTTGCCTTCAACCATCATTACATAAATATAATATGCAAAAAATCTTTAGAACATGGAGAAACACATGTTATAAAAAAAATGTATACAATTGAATTATTTTACCGATAATTATGTTCAATAGCAGAAAATTGAAAGGGAAACATTCATGTATAACTTTATTTAAAGTTGAAGTGTACTAGGAATATTTTAAAGTTTATAAGAATTGATAAATAAATTGATTTAGAATAAAACAGTTTGATTTTCCCTAATTATTTATATGTATTAAAGACCATCTGTGGTAACTAAAAAAGTTCACCAATTTCCCCCTTCCTATAGAATGATAATATATCAATGAAATTGGATATTTGTGGAAAAAACATAATAATAATAATAACTTTAAAACTTTATTTAATAAAGTGCAAACAATATTCAGTAAAAATGATCACAGGTGCTGTACAGAATTTAAAAAATATAAATTTACAACAGATCAATACTCGATATGTAATACATAATTTTTTTGTAGTACAAAATTGGATCATTAAAAATGATAACAACATGGCTAAAATAATACAATAGAATAAATAAACGTAATTTTAAAGTAATAATATAAAATCACTTTATGACAATTAGATTACCGTATGTAACAAGTTACATAAATTTAAGTTGAACAAATCAATTCTTTTAATATATAATTTTAAGGGTTTTCTTTTACCATACAGAGTATAGCTTAAGTTATTGGCCATGTATTGTCAAATTTTAAAACATTTCCTTTTCTCTATTGTGTGTAGGCAAAGAAGAGTAATATGAGGCACCGTCCGATTGGCATTGGTGTTCAGGGTTTAGCTGACGCATTCATACTAATGAGATACCCATTTGAGAGTGAGGAAGCACAAAAGTTAAACATCCAGATTTTCGAAACCATATACTACGCGAGTTTGGAGGCCAGCTGTGAAATCGCTAAAGAACTTGGTCCTTATGAGACATACGAGGGCTCACCAATTAGTAAAGGGGTAAGCTGTTGTCTTAACTTTATACCAGCTCACCGTCAAGTTTGGAAGTTTTTTATCAAACCGCTCCATTAGTTTTTACACCATTTTAAAAATTCTTTTTCAGCAGCCTAGCTTTGTTAAGCCTACCCATCATAGGCAATTAGTATAGCCTCAGCAGAGGAATACCCTTTTTCGTTGACTTTCTCCATGTTTCACAGACTCGAAGGATTGTATTGTGTTAGTAGTCTTGCCTTGAAATGGATGCAATTACTGTATATACTCGCATATAAGACGACCCCTGTTTCACTATTGGAACACAGTGAAACTTGCCTAAGTTGACTTGGCCTAACTCAAATAATTTCTAAGTTGAACTTATTTTACATGCCAAATTGTTGTGTTTTCCATTAACAATCTGTAAGTCAAATTGTTTTTTTGTCAAATAATTTTTCAATGCTATATTGGATTTGACTTAGGCAAGTTCAGCTGTACATGCATTTTGCTGCCCTTTTTTTTCTTGGTACTACATCTAGCTGGCTACAAAACAGAACCAAATATAGGGCTAATCTTCAAAATAATACCATTTTATGGGCTGTTAAATGTTAATCAAAATCTTTTTTCCCAGTATTTAAAATTGCATTCATTAATATACATTAATATATATGTCCATTGCAATAGTAACTGTGCATTTTGCGGACCATCCGTAAGACGAACATAATTTCGAAAATCGAATATGTGTATGTCGCTTGTATAAGTGAACCCCCTGTTTTCTATCATAATTTGCTATTTTAAGCCTTGTCTTATATGGTAGTTTTTTTTATGTGTATATTTTAAATAAAAAATTTATTAATATCCCACAAATAACCACTATTAACATAACAGCAGCAAAGGATTACAATAAGTGCGAAAGATAGCAACATGAATAAAGAAAATTAGATTATATGACCAAATTTTTCAAATACGAATATGAATAAACTTACAATACAATCTATATGCCATTCTTTTAGAAATGAATAATTGGTATATTGTAATTAGTTTTTTTTAATAATGTATAAAATCAAAAAAAAGTAATTTTAACTGGTGTCTATTATGTCAGTGACAGTAAGGTATATTTGAAGATGGGGAGAATTAAAGATTTTTGTAAACAAAAAAGCACCACATATTCTATTTTGATTAAATTGTCACTGCGATTAATCAAGAATAATCTATCAAAAATGCTTTGTTTATTTGTGTCATCGAGATACCCTTCTATAAGCTCTTTCTCTCAGTTTTTGTAATATTAATTATATGTAATATAATTATAATTAAATTTTAATTATATAAGCCATTTCTTATGGGATAAATATAAATAACGTTGCAACCAGTCAGATAATACAATGTACCTACGTTATTTTCAAATTCTAATTCTTTTACTAGCTATTGCAATATGACCTTTGGGATGTCACACCGACTGACCTTCACGATTGGAAGTCACTGAAGGAGAACATTGCACGATATGGTGTCAGAAACAGCCTCCTGCTGGCTCCCATGCCAACCGCATCCACTGCCCAAATTCTAGGTAACAACGAGTCGATTGAGCCATACACCAGTAACATTTACACGAGGAGGGTGCTGTCCGGGGAATTCCAGGTATGATGTTGCTCTAAAACCTACAAAATTTTATTTGACAAAAGCATGCGACATGCTTAAATATGGCTCTGGTTCTATTTCTGGCTGTTTACTTACGTTTACTTTTTAGCTGTTGCTTATCATTTTTGTATCTCTACTGAGATCCAGCCATTGTTTCCCACAGCATTGTTGTTTTCCAGTATTTTGCTATATATCAGAATCAAATTTATTTTTCCTTTCGGAAATTACGATGGAACACAATTGCTCTAAACGTTCACAAAAGTAAACACACATGAAAATAAAACAAAAACTTAACTTAAACTGCAGATATATATAACTGACTGTCCTGCAGCCAGACTATAAGTTGTTAATTAAACGAATGGTGTAAGGCAAAACGAATTGAAAATTCTTGAAGTTCTACACATTGACGTTCTACGCAGCCGTCCAGATCTTAAATAGTTGTATTCCGTTTGGAGTGGACATACATTTTTTTGTCAAAAAAAATTTTGAAATTGTGGTCACAGCTTTACATTGGATGATTAACATCTCAGTAATGTTCAAAATACAATATATCATATTTGTTATTTCCTAGTAATCAACCAAGATTTTTCACATGAAAGTGGCAAATAGCATGATTAGACAATATGATGTGACATGATATCATCATTGCCATATATGGTTGTGAAATGATGTCATTATGCCCATTTATGGTTGTGAAATGATGTCATAATAAGAATCCAATAATATGCATTCTCAGTTCATGTAATATATCATATTTTGCAATTTCCTTTTAATCAAACAAGGTTTTTACGATGTAAGTTATCGGGACAACCCTTAAGGGTGGAGGCACAAACTTTTTTTCAAGGCCTGCAGGGGAATATTCTCCCATTTTAATGTCTAATTTACCAGACCCCCAGTGATCACGCAGGAAATAATGTCTTTCGGCTTTTGTCATTCATCATTGGTGTGTCCCCCCATTAATCCATTCCAATTTACGCCCTGGCAGGAGGTTGGTTAAGCCTCTTTGTCCCCACTGGGACATTCACCCACTTGTTAAGAAACCGCAGTCGTGGGAAGCCGTTTTACTCGAAGGATTAAATTATAATTAATCATAACCGAAGGATTAAATCTTTTAATCAAATTTGGGGTCAAACTGAAGCCAAACTCTATAGCAGTGGTTAGTAGCATTGTTAGGCATTTTATTGGAATGTTGCCAGTGGAATTAATTTAATAAATGTTCAAAAAAACTATCACAAACTCATAGATTAATGAATACAATATTTTCAGCTTTTATTTTAATGTTTAAAAAATTGATTTCGTTTATCAAGGCAATCATTAATTACTTATAATTCGGGAATAATTTCGGTATTGTAGAAGAAGTGATGAAATAAGCATTTTGGGGGTGTCGGTTTGAAACTTCTAATCGGTGACGTTCTGTTTAGTCCAGCCTGATGATGGTTGTATGAATAACACCGTAGTTAAAACAGTACACCTCGGAGTTGTATAAAGTGTCTAGTTAGCGATACACATGAGACGTGTTTGCCGTTGCCTCTGACAATATAATTTCATTTGGAAATTGGAGTCGAGAAAAACAATAAAATATTAACTAGACAATACAATTTCTGTGGTGTTGTTATTGGCACAATACAAAGACTCCTCAGGGATTGTCTATGTAAACTTAACGAAGCGAAGGATTTCCTTGTTAGCTATTCCTCCCAGATTTACTTGGATAGAATATATAATTTTGGTTTGCCAGGATACTCTTTTGATTGTAACCCACTTTTTAATTTAGTTTATGCTATAATATTTTGATTTTGACTCATTTTGATTACTTTTCAGTATTTATTTGTAGCAGGCAAGCCAAATTAGTCACTGCTTGCAAAAAATGTTATAAAATTGTAAATTAAAAGGACCATTTAAATCCAAAGTTTCTGAAATTTAAACATACAGCTATATAAAGAACAGTATTTAAGAAATCAGGCTTTACGATTTCAGACATTTCTCAAACAGAGATTATCACCAATCGGAGTGGTTGGCATGTCTGTTTATAGATATAAATTAAGGTTAAATAAAGAATTTTTACATTCCAACATGATTTGCCCATTAGGTGGGACTTTTTTTTACCTGGTTTAGCAAACAGGCCGACTGCTAATATTGATGATTTGAAATAAAAATAAAATTTCATTGTTGGCCAATGAGCACACCCACCACCATGAATAATAGAAATTTCATCAAAAAAAAAAAACTTTTATAAAATTTTTATTACACCATTTGCTGCCTTGAAACCTCCAAAGATAAGATATGTATATTTCTTCCTAATTGTATAAATCTGAAGCATTTAACCATCCCATTTTTTACATTCACCAATTAAATTTTATTTTTGTTTTCTCCTCCGTCTGGATGTTAATGGCAAAACTATTGTAAATTTTATTGTATTACCTAAAGTATTTAGTTGAATTGTATATATTGAATTGTTTTTGCCGTTTAACATAACTTTTTCTATTTTAAATTGTAATTGAATTGTGTTTCTTAACCTTTTATATGTAATTGTATATTGAATTTCTTACCTTTTATTGCAGTGTATAAATGAAGAATTTCTGATGTATTTATTTTAAATATATTAGACCAATAAAGATAATAATAATAATAATATTTGCTAAATAAAAAAATCAAAATTTTACTTTTATTTTTATTCCACCCTTCTCCGATGATCTTTATCATTTATCAATAAAAAAAAAAGTATCGCCTTATCTCAGAAACATTATTTGTGAAGAGTGACTATTTTGGCTCGTCTTCACCACATTGTAATGTTTATTCTTTCATGCAAATTACACAATGTACAGATAAAAAAAATAATACATTTTTTTGGCATATTCGCTTATTTTTTGCTTTTTGAGTTGTTAATTTAACTAGTTTTATTTTATTTTTTCTAGCTATCTGTATGTATTATAGTTTTGCTTAGCTCTCTTTTTATAATTCATGGTTTTGACAAATACTAATGATTGATCGGTTTCGTATAATTATATTTAATCAATGTAACCTTCTCCATTAACTACAGATTGTGAATCATCACTTGCTAAAAGATCTCACAGAAAGGGGGCTGTGGAGCGATGAAATGAAGAACCAATTAATCGCAACAGGCGGATCAGTTCAGGTGAGCTGAAAATTACCAAGATTTAAATATTTGTAAACATTGAGGGCGCCATTGAAAACGATGCTTAGGCATATTTTAATTAACTGGATTTATGGCAACCATCTTATACACTACACAGCTCTGCATATTTTAAACATCGAATATGTTAAAGTTAGCGCTCTAGAATTCTTCTTATAACTCAATGCATAAGACAGGTTATTAACAGTTCGACAACAATCAGACCTAGCAGAATAATTAACAATTGCCCATCAGTGATGGCTCCAGAAATCTGCTGATAGGGGGATTTTGAACAAAGGGGTTGACTAAAGCCTTTGTCAGATTCATGGAATAATAATCCGTGGTAAGGTCTATGGGAAGAGTTTATATTGTTTAGTATGGCCTGAAACATGTTTTTAGACTAAAATATTAGGGATTGGCAATCAAAATAATCTTATTTTGAAAAGCAAATTAATTTTTTTTTTTTGGTCAAACAAACTTCTTGTCGATGACGAGTCCAGAAAATGGTGCGAAATTGCCTCCTGATCCCCTGCTGGCAATGTGACTTGTACCTATTCTCATAATAAAGCACAAACAAATTTTATACCAAAGCAATGACTATTCAAAGTCTGGATTGGTCAGATTTTTTTTTGGTCTAGGCTTAATTCGGGTCATGGCTGACCATCACTCATCACACCGATATCTGACCATGGACTGGATATCTGACCCGGTTTCTTGTCCATGGTAAATTAATTTGAAAGCTTGAAAAACAAGTATTACAGACACTTTTTGAGGTTAGTGTGTGACTGGGGTGGGGGGGTTGGAGAGACTATTTAGCCAACAAAAAAAATTCTTGTGTTCACGTTTTTGAAAAATCCAAAAAATGAGTAGGTCGGGAAGTTTTTTTTTTCTATTTTTTGTTTTTGGTGTATATGCCTAAAAAGTAGAAAATACACAAAAATACAACATCGCATAACATTGCCTACCATCCAGCAAGATGGACCTGTTCCAGCCTTTTTAGCTCATTAAAAAAAATATTTTTTGCGAAAAAAAAAAAAAATTAAAAAATAAAATGCCAAACCTAAATTTCGTACAATTTGGGTCGGTCAAGCGTGGCTGAAAATAATGCACACCCCAAATCAGTCCATAGAATATCATGATACTGTTGTCTTGTTTTTTTGAGGGATTCAATTATATGGAGGGTCGCTGATATTCTATAAAAAAATTGTAAACCAAATGTCTGTGTCATCAACTTAAGGGGGAAGTGTTTCATCGGAAAAAAAACTTTGCAATCGGTGTCTTTTCCAAATTGTCCGAAATCAGCTGAGTGGTGCTCAGCAGTGAGGTGCTTCCTGTTTTTGCAAGCGCATGAATGCAATGTCTCGCTTGAACTCGTAGGCATATCAAGGTCGTTGACCTCCGTCTAACAAATGACAGTCCAAGTTTGTACCAGGTTGTATCATTTAAGCTGAGCATACGGTGCTAGATATATTTCGACTCATCAGCGTACATGTATGGTTAAACTCTGTTTTTTTTATGTTATATTCAGTTAGACCAGTGGCGTAGCAGCTTTAAGCTCTTACTGACTAAGACATCGGCTCCAGGTCTTAAGAGCCAGGATATCTATCATTTTTTTCCTCATACAATGTCAATGTGGGGTCTTTTTAAGGAGCACTATGACTCAGTCCAGACTCATATATTCTTTGACAAAAAATACTGATGTATGTCCATGTATAGTCATGATGATAACATAGAGGGCACTCTATTTTGTGATTATTATATAGAGGTGATCAGGGGTTTAGCCAGAAAGACGAAATAGGCCGTCCAAAATGGAAGCTTGTGGGCGTGGCACTGAGCCGATTGGAGGGCTATGGGTGAGAATCCCCAATGAATATTGGTACGAAAACAACGTATATTCAATAAATAAATGTTATTTTTATCAAACGTAAATATTATTTAGCTTTAGTTTAATCATGGACCTATTAATAAGAATGTAACGTTCAATAGATTTGAAGAATAAAGAATTTGCTGAAGGTAAACCAGGCTTAATTAGGCTGGCCGAGCTGATTAGGCTAAGCCGTCCAAGCTGCCGTCCTAAATAATTGTAGGCCGTCCAAAAGCCGGCCAGGCGGCTCGCTGGCAAAGCCTATAGAGGTAATACTCTGGACTAAGCTTAACATGTTAAAAAAATTCCGAGAAGTTGAGCTCCAAAGAACTTTAGCCAGTGGCCTAGAACCTCTTTGTTATACCATTGGCTATAAGCTGTGTTGGCATGATTTACTGTATAAACCTGCATACTTATTGATATATATATCATTTATTTCGTCGATAAAACATATAAAATACAAAGACAAACATGATAGAAATAAATGTTTAAAAAAATACAGAAGCTTAAATAGCCAAAAAAAAAAAAACTCAACTGGATTGCTCAAAAGTAAGAACAAGTTAAATCTGACTTACAAAATAGAATTAATACAGAAATGAAAAATATATATATTTTTTTTCCCAATGATATGAAGCTAAAAGAACATCATAATATTAATCAAAAAAAGCGTGGTTATATAAATACTGTATAATTTTTTTTTTTAAATAAATTAAAATAAACAGAAGGCACAACATACAAGAATACAGAAGGTTAAAAACGCTTAAAAATTCAAGGAAAATGAAAGCGTTAAAAGTACATAAAGTTAATTAAACGCCCTCTGCATGGATTAACAGTTAAAGTTAAATTCGATGTTATATATTATTGTAATGTAAATCATTATTGTTAGTCATTATAGTGAAATTATTAATATACCAAATGTCGATGCTGAAAAATATTAAGACACTGCAGGAGGCTATTTCTAACATCCACAGGAACCGCCTCCCAGAGACGTGGAAATGAGTAAAAGGCAGAAATTTTGAGTGATGCTGTATAAAAGTAAATATTCAGTATAACAGACCAGTTTATGGTTTGTTATACCAGAAGCATTAATTCATCTAAACCAGATGTTGGGGCCTGGGCTTCTTAATTTGCGAACTTTGGATGGGCTTCTTTTTGAGGTGGGCGACTTTTTCGAGATGGGCTTCTTTTCAAGACTACTTTTGCAAAGTAAAGGGGTGGGGGGTTTCTTTTTAAAATGAATGCTATAAATTTTGTGAATTTTTTTACAATTAAACAATAAATAAGGTCAGTGTAACATCAATCTGTATTATGAAGTGTATTTATCTGGCATTAAATCACCTAAACTAATGTATAAATTTAATTTATAGCCTATGCTATTTTTTATAGAAGCCCATGGGCTCATTTTGAGATGGGCTTCTGTTCAGGCTAATTTTGCAAACAAAAGAGGGGGGGCTTCAATTTGATATGGGCTTCAATTTGATAAGGGCTTCATCTCAAGGTTTTTATGGTATTTTCATTTAAAAAAATCATGAATTAGTTTGCATTTCAGTTTTGTATCAGATGACTTCAAAAAAGATTTTGTAGAAATAATATATAGTACAGTAGTACCCCCTCTATAGAGTTAGAATATGTAAATAAAACGTTCCACTTTTAAACTTAATAATATGCTGAATATTTAAATAATCTGTTAATATAGTACAGATGATGGAAGTTAATTGGGATTATGTTATATAAATTTAAGGATTTAGGATTGATTTTAAACATAAACTTAGTTAAACAAATATGAATAAAATTCAAAACAAACAATTTGATTGTAATTATGAATAAATCATAAACTTGTTGATGAATATGTCATTATTTTACAATAGTTATGAATAATTTATTAATTTGTTTATGAATATATTATTGTTTTGATTGCAATATGAATAATTCATTAATTTTTGTTTGTGAAAAATTGAATAATTTATTAATTTGTTTATGAATAATTAATTATTTTGACTAGCTATGAATAATTAATTCATATGTTAATGAATAATTCATTGTTATCACTGTAGTTATAATTGATTCATTGGTTCAGTTATGAATAATTCATTAGTTTGAATGCTGTTTATTTCATCACAGTATTTGCTTGTCATATCCTATTATTCATATTTTCCAGTTTTGTAAGTTTAAAGCAAGAATTTTTTTTTTGTACATAAAATCAGTTAAACAAAGCAGTTAGTGAATAATAATCACTTGAGGCCTTGTCATGGGACAAAGGAAGTGTTGTACCAGTGTGTGACTGAGCATGTTCAGTGCAGGCCTACATTTTGATTGGCTTATCTTTTGGTGTATTAGATTTAGGCTGCACATGCCTAGTAAATTGGTTTCTTGTGTATTAGATACACGTCTCCACTTTTGGGACCAGAGTTATCATGATCTTTGGCAGCTTTGATCTTTAATTAATTAGAAAATTTATTCTTATAAAATTATAAGATAAGACATTCATTTGGGGACTGCAGACCGGTGGTCTTTAATTAGAGAGTGACCTGTTCGAGTATTTCTATCATGCTTCTTAGTATTATTTAACAATTATAATAGTGTAGAACTTAGGAAACAAGAATATTTTTAATAAAAGGTGAAGCCATATTAGTCTATATCATGAAATACAAATTAAATGAATACAGCTAGCACTTTCTTTAGACTAACAAAAATTTATTGCACACAAGCTTTCACTAGCTTGAGCTAATCTTCATCAGTTGAATGAAAGTAAAAAACACAGGATCAAACTTGTTTACTCAAATTATGCAAATGAGCAATATAAACAAAATGTAAACAGAATGGCTAGCAAGAATAGACTAGGAATAAACAAAGCGTCATGGCTTATAGGTTTCATTAAATAGTAAAAAGTTGCAAGTACCATTGCAAAGTAGAAAAAATATAGTATGATAATATAGACTGATAAAGTAGTATTAAAAAAATCATTTGACAGAAAACGATGTAATAAAAGCATAAGAATAGTTTTAGTATATTTTCGCTTGTTTTATTGTTGCTTTTTAATATTATTGAAAGTTAGCTAGCAATAAACAATCATCAATGAAATTGCATAGTGACACATACTCTCTGTATGACTACAAGTGCTTGCTATATAATGTCTGTAAATCCTATTTATGTTATTCAATACCTGGCAAGGAGAATAACTAGTACTGTTTAGTATGGTACAGTTGAATATATTTTTGTATTTATAATTTATAATTTTAGCACAATATACAGTAATGCAGTTATCAAGCACTTTAAAAATTAATTGCGCATTATGGTAGAGTTAAACGTCCTTTTTTAGAATATTTTGTCTAAGTATAGGAATTCTATTAATGTCATTGACTGTACAATAAGAGTTGTATGCCCAATTGTTATTAATAGTATCTCTTGTTTAATTATAGAAATTCTATTTTTACATCAATGGATATTAAGTAACTCCCTACTAGGCATGCCTGTGAATCGCTACTCAATGCAATTAGTTATTCCGCTGTGGTATCTAAATATGGATTGGCTTACTAATTATAACTTCATTTGCTTTTTTCTAATTGCGATCCTTCATTAGGTCATCCTGTTTCAGGGAATATGCGGCTTTGCGCCGTTAAGAGATTGATTTTCCCTACTCTACCACCTAGGAGGCGTGTGTCTGGAAAATCAAGGATTTTAACAGTTTTACTTTATAAGTGTTTTTATGCATAGTGCCAGGGATTGTCTCTACAATTCCTTTTTTCTCATTTCATTTATCCTTATTACTGTTAGGCCTACGTTATTTTTACAGCTCAAACCATTTTCCACAAACTACAAAAGGAAATACCTGTTAGTTTTGCTGTTGTTTGTATTAGACCATTATTTTGCTTTAACTTAAAATTGTTTAATCTCCACTTTTTTGACCAGGTGGTTTCTATGATCTTTGTAACATTGATCTCTAATTAGAATAATAAAGATAAAAAGACATTTGAAATTGGTCTTTGATTAAAGGTAGTCTTTAGTTGGAGGGGTAATTAATTTACAGGGAAACCTTTAATTCTAAGTTATTATGAATTTGTTATAATATAAATTTAGCATTGCTATGGTGGAGATTACATACATTTTGAGCCCATATAATTGTTAAGAAATAGGTGCCTCTTCATCAACAATCGAAAAAAACAAATGTCAAATTCTATCATGTACATTAGTGCAATGTTCGCTGATGCGTAATGACGATGGTTTAATTTATTTATAACAATGCTGTACTTTGTAATATATTGTATACATTTCTGATATTTACTCCCTTGCATCTCTGTTCTAAACACTTCATACTTACTACGGTATACATTGTTGTTATACACTGCTTTTCTACACACTCATTTGTTACAAAATTCAGTATACTATACATCAATCATATTTCAGCTGCACATTTAAATTTCCATACAAACAAAATAAATTTTTATTGAGATTAAATCTGAATCTTCATTCAAGTGAATTTCCTATTTCTAATATTTCACTGTTAACAATTTTCCTCGAAACCTGCATGTGTTTTTCAAATTTTTGATCTAAGTAAGTAGGAATCGTTCCAAATTCTGTTTGAACTGTGATTACATGCCAAGTGTAGTTCGAGCCTTTTAGCACTTGTCGATAATCTCTCCCTTCTCAAATAGCAGCAGACAACAGTATTGAAACGTGTCTTCTGTTGTGAGTTTTGTCGTTCAATGTATGCTGATTCCTGTTGTGTATAATATATATACTCAGTGCATGAAAAAATGGAGATTTCATCACTTTCACAAAATAATTAAACCTGAAATATAAAAATACCATTAAAAAAATCAAAGCAATAAAGACGTTTTACCAATAACTATAAAATACCTCAAAGCATAAAATAAAAATCTGCACAAAAATGACCCCCCCCCCAAATAAAAAATTTTCAAAAGGATAAAATACCATTAACAAAATATAATAAACACCAAAACAACAACAAAATTACAGCAATTAAATTGATGATTAATATAGAAGAGCAACACACAAATATCATACGAATATCCAAATATAAATCAAAAGTTGCACAGACTGAAATGTCTCATCCAAAAGATGGTGCACTACTGTAACTTGTATTTCCTGAGAGTAGTTTTAGGAATTGAACTGGATACCTAGAAAATTCAATGGTTTAGTGCGCGCACAGTGGCTACCACCAGTTTAGCCAAGTAAGTTAATCTCCTCTCTTCATTCTGTGCCCTAGTTTGTACCTTCTTACTTCTGACCATTCAAGTTAATTACAGAAATGTCCACTGATTAATCTCAGATAAGATAGTGTTATACATACTCTGAGTATTGAAATGCACGCCATCGTGTCGAGATTCAATATTTCGACATTAATTATGTCATCATCAGGAATGATGACAATTAATGTTGAAATATTGAATCCCGACACGATGGCATGCATTTCAAGTTGATTATTTTCTTTAAGAGATAATTATGCCAAGTCTTGAAGGGATTTAAGTACATGCTAAGCTAATGAAGGCTTATTGTTGCTAATCCACCAGTGCTGAATATGTCGATTAGTGCACTTAACTCTCCTTCTTTGAAAAATCTGATATCTTGCATTCGTTCGAGGAGGTTATTGTTTTTACCTGTGTTTTTATGTTGTTGTCGTTGTTGTCTCAAAAATACTGGCACCCCTTTAGTCAAACCCCAAAAAATCCATGCTCAAGAAGTATATAGTAATCACCTCAAATCTCCTTATTTTACGCCCTCCACTTACGTGCACCTTTCCAATCTCAACCCACCCCTATTTTAAGAGTTCTAGGTATGCCACTGCCAGTGGGTGAGTGGAGTAGACAGGATTATACCCCCTCTCCCTTGGTAATAATACAATCATACTGTAATTTAATACTTTTTATGCTGAAGAAAATTTGCCCTGCAGGGAGGCTATGCTTTTACTGCATAGCGTAAAAGGAGTAATTCTAGTTTTGTTTATTTCATCATTGTAATAAGACACGTTAGACAAACGAATGGTGAAATGTACAAATAGCAGCTACTGTAGCAAAAATCACAGGAGTTGAATTTGCAAAAAATTAAACCAATGTTGTATAACCTTAACGCTCCAAAACTGCGGGCAGCACATGCATTTCTATACGACTCGAGTCGAGTGGCTGAGCACCGCTATCTACAGCATTAACACTGGCGCTGGTCAAAGTTGGCATTGCCCATGATTCAGTTGGTTCTTCTCGGACAAGGACTTCAAATGGAGGCCTAGTGTACCCATCTGGCTCGTGTGCACTTTAAAGAACCCATTGCATTGGGTTTACCCCAATGCTATGGTTTTTTTTCACCCCCTGTCATTGTGGAATGATGTGAACGTGTAGCTACTATAAGCGTCTCTTCACGACCGCTAGGTAGTCATGGACCACGCCCATATGCAATTCAGCAAAATGACGCTGCAAGTTATGGATTATTCTCCTACCTTTACCCATAATAACTCAATAAATCTACTTTTGAATGCCAAAATTTTAACTTTAAATAATCATGCCACCTTAAGTTCTGTTTCAATTGTTTACATTCAAGAAATCTGTTTTGTCAACAAAACTGTAATTTATTCGACCTCATTTTAAGAAAAGGAAAAAATATCTCAAATTTGTGGGCATATTTAATCAGTTGTATCCAGAGTGATTAATTCTCAAAAGAGGAGTAATATGTAAACTTTTGCGTGTGTTCCGTTGTTTATAGTTCGCATTCCAACATTTAATTTAGATGTTGATAGAAATTTTAAATGCAGTTCGATATATTGTACAGCTTCTGAGCATTGATTTGATTTGATGTTCCTGATTTTGATTTACAAATTTTTTTAAATATTAGGCCTATACCTATTATCAAGTATATATCAATCATTATTAATGTTAGGATTTCTATTTGTAAACATGTCTAATTGTCAGAAATAGCAATTAACTGCTAATTTAATTAGTTGTTTTTTTCTCATTTTAGTAGTTGCTAAACTTTATTTTTAACTTGTTTTGATTATTAAAGTACTGTAAAACCTTGAATAGAAGATTAAATTTCAGACTTAATTTCGAGAAGAAGCCTATACAAAAGAACCCCCATCTTTAATTTGAAAAATTAATTTTCAAGAGAAGCCCATATTTTTTTTAAAAAGAAGCCCATCTTGAAAAGAAGCCGATGAAAAAGGTCCTTAACAAATATTTCCAGGGCTTCTGTTCAAGATTTTACCAAGCAGTTAGTAAAATCATTAGTTTAGGAGCATGAATATTAATGTTACAGAAATAAAGAAAATGCGATAAATATTTAGCCCATAATAATTCCTCTGTGCCTGTAAAAGTGTAAACTTCTAACGTGCCTCCGGTTTGCGGTGGTGATGTAACACCATACTTCGCTTTGGGTGCTGGTTTGTTGCTTTCTTTTTTTTTTCTTTCATCTTGCCTATTGTCAAGTGAGAGAACTTGTTTATTTGCTCTCATCCATCTATTAATATTATTACTGTATTATGTCTGCTTACAAGTAGAGTAAATTCTTCTTGCTAAGCCACAGGATCATGGGCGGGAGCTTATCCCCAGTGTCAAAGTAGGTATAGCGGATAAGATTGTGATGCCCCCTCTGGGTTGGATGCTGATCCACTGCAGGTTACTCCCAGCAATTTGCTGGTACTCATTGATACAGCTGGGTAGACAGAAGCAATGTAGATAAAGTGCCTTGCTCAAGGACGCAAGCTAATTGCAGGGCGATTGAAACGCCGACCTCGAGGTTGGGACACCAAACCATTTCCACTGAGCCAAACCTCCTCCACCCGCTCACACATTAAAATCTGTAAAATATAATATACTTATCCATCATTTTATTCACAACAATTTTCTCTTTTTCTTTTTCAGTCCCTTGATGATGTACCTGATGATTTGAAAAAATTGTACAAGACAGTATGGGAAATATCCCAGAGAACCATTCTCAAAATGGCAGCCGACCGAGGCGCATACATTGATCAGAGCCAGTCATTAAATGTACACATCGCCGAACCCAACTATGGAAAGATGAGCAGCATGCATTTCTACGCATGGAAATCGGTAAATTTCAGTATTTTCTTTTTTTGTAATCTGTTATAAATTTGGTTAATTTACATAGCGCCTATTCCTTTAGGTTACGATGCACTGTGTTTTCCCTAGTCGTTGGGTCCACAAGTGCTGCTGTCATATTGGCGCAGTAACAGACAACCCACCAGGTACCCATCTCTACACCTGGGTGGATTGAGCAATGCAGATGAAGTGCCATTGCTCAAGGACCCAAGCCGTTTGCACAGCGAGGGATTGAAACCCCAACCTCGAGGTTGGGAAACCAAACCTTTCGCGCTGCACAAAACCACTTCCATATATAGGCACATCATGACTATATATAGGCACATCATGACCATATATAGGCACATCATGACCATATATAGGCACATCATGACTATATATGCACATCATGACTATATATGGGCACATCTTGACTATATATGGGCACATCATGACTATATATGGGCACATCATGACTAAAGGGTTTTTGTTTGTATCCACGGTTAGTCAGATTTGCTAGTGTCCATGATCGATTTTGTCTGAGGGCGTATGCAATAGGATGTGGTTAATGCAGACCGAAATTGTTCTGTGCAACTTTAAATAAATCGCAGAAGCTAAGCATTGTCAACGATCATTTGTTTTTGTCTGATGGCCGGGGAAACAAAGTGTTTTGTTTACTAGCGGCGTCATCGTGTTTGAATAGAGGAACAGCATCGCACCTCTGATGGGTCAGGTCTTTTTCCGCCTCGGGTGCAGCCCTTGAGTGCATCAAAAACATGTTGCTAAGAGCCAGTCCCTTCCAACATGGGCCGAGTTAACTGTTTATCTAAAACGCTTGTAATCAAATTTCCTGCATAATTTTCCAGGGGCCGTGTTTTTATCCCCTTCGGTTCCAAAATATGTTGTTGATCGAAAATGTGAAGCGTAGCTGAAAGGAAATCTAATATTGTCATGAGGTCAATAGAAGGTAGACAGCGATTTGCTGTCTTTAATATTTATTGTTCTGATTGAGTTTAGCAGGTAACTAATTGCCTGTTGATAATTATTACTGTATCTACATTTTGCTAAATGTTATTATATGCATAAACAAATAAAATAAATGTTTTGATCATTGCTAAGTAATAGACAGTGATAATAATAATAAACATAATAACAACTGTAAGTCTAGTAATATAAATACGGTTGAAAATAATATGAGGAAAATGGATGATGATAACTGTAATATAAAAACAACCCAAATAATACTTATAATGTTAATAAAAGTTATAATAACCATAAACAAAATGCTACCGAATAAATTGACATTTATTCATTAAGTCAATAAAATAATAAAGAATTTCATTTTTTAAAATAAAAAAATAACATCTTTAAAAGCGTCTTCACTTTAGTTTTGATGTGCATTACAATGGGTGTCCCGTAGATGTACACGCATTCACTTACCCAGCATGCAATTACGTGCAAAACAAACGCTTCCTCTATAACCAAGTTAATGATTAATAAATTCAATTTTCCACATTGACAGAAACACTTGTTATTCCTAATTTTATGCTTTAAAAACAACTGTTTGCTATAAAAGCTATTTATAGCTGCATTATTTTTTTTTTAAATTTTAATACACAAATTTGTGAATTTTAATTAAGTGCAACGCCAAAATGTATTGAACATTATTGAGAAAAAAAAATCAGTAATAGTGTGCTAAACACACCATAAGCATAACATTGAATAAAAGCTTAGTGTAGTCATTGATTTTCCTTTACCCCTCTCCATCACATTGGATGAAAAAAAAACATAAAATTAAATAGTAGAATTGGAAAAATATAAAAATGTAATAACAAAGTGTTGAGGTAATGGACATGCCTTTTCCATTACCTAATCTTACTACCCATGCACTAATTAATTCTCACATGACATGATCTTGGACACAGGAAAATATCCACAACCCTTTTGCCTATTGTTTTTTAATATTGCTCTTTCATTTACATCTTTAATTGTAATTTAATTTTAATTTTTATATTAATTTTTTTATTTAATTTTGAATTAATTCTTTATGTAAATTTTGAATTGAGAGGTTGTTATTTATTTTACTGTAATTTAATTAGTTTAATACGCTCTTTTGTTTTGTTTTACTATGTGTGTTGAGGGTCCCTAATGATCAGCTTCGGCTGGATGGACCACCCTCATTAAAGATTGTTGAAATAAAATAAATAAATAAAATAAAACACAGAAGAATAAAAGTAAGATGCACCTTAATTCATTTTGTACTAAAAAGTTGATTTTTTTTTTTTTTTTGGCAAATATAATTTTTGCTTGAAAAGTAATTGTCATAGAGACACCACTGTGATCCAGGAAATGGTGATCAATAGTTGTAAACTGTGAACCAATTAGATTTATTTGATATTTTTCCCTCTCCCCTTTTGATCGTCCCTCGGGGACTGATACAGCAAACAGCCAGGAATAAACAATTACAGGTCTAACACTGTCAATTTATAGACATTTATGCCTACAAATAGCTGGCGTTGAACAGTAATAGTCAAGTCTGCAGTTTGGTATGTCAGCTTGTTATTGAAGATTCTTAGACTGTCAAGTTACAGGAAATCGGCTTGATTAAAACATCCAAAACAAATCTGAATCAAACTCGAAAACATTTAACCACTGTCTTCATTCCATACCCATGCTATTTTCATCCCAACTTAAGCTAAATTTATTCACATGTGAAATTTAACCGCTCTGTAAACTGTTGTTTTTTCGCAGCAAATTGTTTCAACAAGCCAAGGTCGCTGTGCGGCACACGTATCTTGTCAGGGAATCCATGAAAATTTGTTTTGGAAAAACAAACCACTGTTTAACAACATACCAGAATCAAACCCGCAAACACATATCCACCGTCTCATTTCCATACCCACGCTAATTTCATCTTAATTTTCAGGCTAAATTTATTCATATGTGAAATTTAACCGGTCTGTTAACTGTTGTTTTTTTTTATCGCAGCAAATTGGTTTCACAAGCCGCGTCGCTGTGCGCCACGCGTATCTTGTCAGGAGTCCATGAAAATTGGTTTTGGAAAAACAAACCACTGTTTACCAACCGAGGCGGAAAAATGATTAACTCCGTTTTTGCTTTTGTGGAATTCTAAGAAATAGATCTTGGTGTTGTTTCTTTTTTGAAAATGAAAGAAATGAAATGGCTATCGGCAGTATGGTTTATCGTCTTAAGGCTTCTATGAAGAGATTCCTTGTTGTTCGAAGCAAAAAATCCTATACCTAGTAGTACCGGTAGATTATTATTAATCATCGGGAAATTTAGCAGAATAACATGTGTATTACAAACATCCTTTTTACAGCTGATGTTTTCTAAGTTTTCCTCGCCTTCAGCCATCGCATGTTTTTCTTGATAATTCTGCCATTGAAAAGAATAACAAGCAGCTGTTATCTAGCAATTTGGCTAATATTTTGTTCAACCTCAAATTAATTTTAATAAATTTACTTCATAAGTTAAATTTATAAGTTTTGTTTGGCTTTACCATATTCTATTTTTTGAAACATAATTTAAAAAAAAAATACTATTGGTTTTTTTTTTTAAATCAGAAAACCTCAAATTAATAATTTAAACATTTATTAGTCATTAAAAATATTTAAACAACAGAATTTAAAAAATTAGTTTTGTAGTCTTGCAGGGTCATGCAGAAAGTATGCAGTAGGATTAACCTAATATTAATGCTGTTAAATTTGTGAGAACATAGGAAATAATAGCTTCAGGTCTTATTTTGACCTTATGTTTTAACAAGAATAATACTTTACTGTTTCCTAAATCATTATATCTTAATTACTTTAATACATTAAAAAAAAAAATTAAAAAATTAAAAAATTAAAATTAAATTTAAATTTAGTTAAACCAAACAATAGAAACTTAATATACTGTAAACCATCTTTTGTTCTTACTTGCGTGTGTAAGCCAAATGTAGAACAAAAAACATATTTTGGTTAAAATAGAAACAAAGATAATTGTATTTATGTCAAATAAAATATTAATATATTACATTGTTTTGTAAAATACAAAAAAAATGTTTTATGTGTATCATAAATGATCTTTATTATACCTTTTCTATTATTTTACAAACAATATTTCAAAGGGGTTTTTTTTTTCTGTAAGCTGTAAATATTTCAATTAATTTGAAAACCGCCCTTATTTTACATAACCTTTTGTCATATCTTACATCTATCAAATTTTGTTTATATACAGCACAGCTCAAGCCCAGGGCAGTAGTCCAAGTCCTGGAATACTGCCCTGGAATTGAGCTCTAAAAAAATGATTAATGTGAATTTAACATGATGTCAAGCAAAATGTTCATCGATATTACTGTATATATTTGTACTTTTTTTGTAAAAGAAAATGCTATATACTCTAGGCAATTAGTAATAGTAATAATGATATTTTGAAGGTTTTCCTATATAATTTTAGTTTAAAATAATAAATCCATTTTTATTTTGGTAGGGGTTGAAAACTGGAATGTACTACCTACGCACTAGACCCGCTGCTGATCCTATTAAATTCACGCTCAACAAGGAATCGCTCGCTAACAAAACCGTAGAGAAAAGCAAAGCAGATAACATGGCTGCTATGGCCTGCTCGCTACAGAACCGTGAAGACTGCCTGATGTGTGGCTCATAAACAGAGAAAATTATCATACACAAGAGTGATGGATGGGTGGGAAACCTGTCGCATTCTTATTTTGCAGCTTTGTCCTTCTCTGTCGTGTGTAAACACCTTCTGCATTTATTGAATTAGTTGAATTAAACTCAGTGTGTTTGCGATTGAGCTCAACAGGTTGAAAATTCATTGTTGTTTTTATGTTGACCTGTTTAGTAGGTCATCATCAAAACAAGGATGTTTTGTTTACCTCGTCATTGGCAAACTACTGATTTCCTGTAGCGCTCTCTATTTGTGAAATGTTCTACCTCATCGGTCTCTATTTAGATTTTAACCTGCCCATTCTTCTATATGATTGCATCATTGGTGTAGACTTGTAAAAAAGCTATGTAACCAAAATGAAAGATGTTCTCTGAAAGATATCAATATAACATTACTACATAAATTACATGGTTTACTGTATGTCATCCTTACATGGTATTATGTCATCTGTACATGGTATTACATCATCCTTATAAAGATTCTGCATATCAACATTCACAATATTTATATTTATTTATTTATTTTATGTATTTTTTTTTAATTATTAAAAAAGGCTTCAGAGTAAAAAAAGTACTGTATGACCATAATTGTTATTACAATAACAAAAATAACTTTTACAACTACCCTGCCTATTTATTGTTAGACATACTTTGTTTTTGGTCAAAAAAGTGTAAATGATAAAAATGCAATTTAGATTGCGCATGAATATTCATACTAATCAAAACAGTAAACACAGTGGATAACAGTATACAACAAAAAATAGTTAAAATACAAAAATTAAACATTCCTAGGTTTATGCTAATTGATTAGAATAGTTCTAAATGTCAGTAAGTATAACCATAGCTCTTATCTTGCACAAATTTGGTTTTATATAGTTATACTGTACATAGTTCTAGGGTATACCCAACCATAGATATAACCTACACTCCTCCCCAACTAACCTTTTTGGTAATTGGGACACCAAAAGCCCACCCACTTGTAAATTTAGAGGATTATAACAAAAATTTGGCACTGTTCTGCATAATAATTCTGAAAGTATAATGAACTTAGAATGTTATATTCCATTAAAAATTTAGCAGCAAAATTGAAATGTTAACTTCTAACCCTGCTGCTGTGGTGGGCTCTAAAGGCCAGAGAGAGACCTAATAACTTGCTGTAGATAGGCCTACAGGCTCGCTTGTACAGTATTTCTGATCTTGTACAATTCTACCCTCCAGTCACCTTGCATCCCTAAGTACAATACAAGGCTTCATTGTGTTATATTAATTATGTAATTTTTATATAAATACATAGTCACATTATGTTATATTATTGTTATATAATTAATCATGTTATGTTATATTATTGTTATATAATTATCCTATGATATATTAATTATGATATAATCAACTTCCCAAAAGAAGCCAAATGTGTTGCGGTTGTAGTTGTAATGAGTGAAACTTAAAAAATTTAGTGGACTAAAGTAACAAAAAAAAAATTTAAAATAAAATACAATATTTAAATTGATTACTTTCTAGACCTACTGTATATTTAAATATGAATGCGAAATTGCTTCCTAAGAATTTTGTTTCTAAAATCAATTCAAGTTTTTTTTTTTTCAATAAAAAGACTAAGTCACCAAATACTGGTTTGTTTTTAAATTTTTGTTTCATTGTAAGTTAAATTTATTAAATTGATTGTTTTTGCTGATTCTACCCCTGGCTGTATATTTTAATAATAACGTAGCACATGTACTGTACAGTATTTTTTGACATATTTTACTCAGAAATAATGTTATTCATTACTTGTTGCTTGTATAGTGCTTTTTCCTTGCAGTTTTGAAGTGCTGTTTACCCCTAACTGACATCGATAAGTTGAAAATTCTCCCTCTCCCCCCTCAAGCAAATCTTGCATACAGAATAAAACCTTTGTTTGAGCCCGTAGGTAAATGGTAGGGAACACGACTGAGTGGTGACGGATGGGTGACCCCCCCTGAGAGTTCTTACATTTTGGTTTTTTTTTTCTTCCCCACTAGTTTAGTTTTGTTATCAAATATATAATAATAAGAACAAAAATAAACTTCAAAAATTAATTTAAAAATGTAGAAAAGTCTGCTCTCTGCCAATGGAAATAATGCTGTGAGCAGCTATCCGAGGTTGATAAGTATGCCTTATAAAATTACATTATTGTTGTTATTATTTTTATTATTATTGTTATTGTTATTGTTATTATTTATAATTATTATTAATTTTATTATTAATTATAATTAATTATTGTTTATTATTAATATGATTGATATTTATTTATTAATATTATATTTATTATTATGATTATTACTGTATTAAGCATGCATAACTATTGGTCTTATACCAGACTAAATTCCAGTCCACTATTTTTTGACTCCGTCTTACATGATTCACACATTTAACAGATTCAACCCTGTTTGGAAGTTATTTTTTTGCAACCTCTGTTCAAATTGCCGTGGCTTTAATGTAACAAAGTTTAGAAGGGCAAGGCTTATGTGGGCCCTGTGAGTCACCTTGTCTCATTGACTGGCTTCCGCTTTTGTCAATATTGTGAAGGAAGTACAATTGTGACCTTAACGATAGTAATTATCGCTGTAAAGACGGTTGCTCTACACTTACTACAACATGCAGTGATATACACAAGTGTTAGCATTCCAAAATGATGTCCACCAAATCATGTTTACTTGTTACTTGTGGGTGCTGCTTCGCGTGAAGGCTGTCATCTTCCACTCCCCACTACCATATTATAAGAATAACCAGCCAACTTTAATCAAATAATAATTTTGAATTAAAATATTTACAAACGATAGACTGTATTTTAGTGTTTATTTGAAAGTGAAAATTTTAAAATAAAATGGTTGCTGGGAATTTTTGAATTAATTTAAATGGATTCTTCTTTGGCAGAATTGATAATAATTAAATTTAAAATTGCACTTCAAATCCACCATCAATTTTTAATTACTTTGAAATTACAAATAAACAAATAGAATATTTAATTGTAAACCAATTCATTTGATTTATATATTCATTGCATTTAAGCACAAGTCATTTTGCGTTAAAATTTGAATAAATTTTTTAGAACCTTTTTAAGAGGAGAGTATATTACAGTACTTAGAGAATTTTGAACATAGACACAACGCAGACCATTAAAATGTGTGAAAATATGAACGTTCACCCCTTCTAAACCAAGATTTGAATTGTGATAATACAGAAATGAAATTAATTGATGACACTGAAAGAAAAAAAATGCATGAAAACTAATATCTTAATGTTACATGTTGCCTGTATAGTGCTTTTATTTGTAGTTACAAAGCGCTGCTAGCCACTCTTCGCAATAAGTCAGAAAATCCCCACCCCCGCCACCTTCCCGAGTAGAATTGCATAGAACCAAACACAAAGTGTGCAAAAGCACATAAAGCAGTAACTTTAAGATAGAAAAATAAAACAAACAAAACAATAATTTAAAAAAAAAAATTAGAAGCGATTGTGAAAGGAAACCATTTAAGTAAGTGTGTTAGTAGAAGAGACTTAAAATGGCTAACAAAATGAGTTGGAAATATGAGCTGTCAAAATTTAGTAGCAATGCTAATCGCAGAGATTTACACATCGCGCACATAATTGGAGACAAATTGGTCACCTGTTGGTTCACTACACTTTACCAGTGGCATATCTAGGAACCTTGAATTGGGGGAGGGGAATGCGCGAAGCTAAAGTGGGGATGATGATTGGGTGAGGGGGGCGTTAGCTTGCAAAATAAGGTGATTTTTAACTACTTGACCATGATTTGTTTAGGGGTGGGGAAAGTTTGTACCCCTTGGGATACTCTACTGCTCTTTCCCCTATTAATGAGACGGGAAGACTCTGGGCGTGCTGTTGGTCAAATCGGTACATATTCAACCCATTCAAAAGTAAGGAGGACACTTCATTTTTGTTTTATTGTACTGCATCACAAAAACTTAAAATAAGAAAATTATCTTTCAACTTTATATTTTATCACCTTTGAGCAAAAACAATTTCACATAAAACCAAAATGTTTTCCCCTAAATCTTTAGTGTCAACATCGGTATAGGCCTACGTCCAACTGATCTTGTCAAACTGTACCCCTTTCATGGGGATTTCTTTTTTGTGTACTGTCATATAAGATTCTAATCTACATCATAACATGCACCCTTTAAAAAAAATTTGTTACTCTATATTTGTGTTCCATGAGTGGGGGTACAATTGAGGGGTCCTGAAGGTGTCCCTTAATAGGGATTCTACTTAAGTAGGCCTACTGTAGTGTCTCGTAACAAAAATATAATATTTGATAAACATACTTATTTAAGAAAATAATTACCTAAAGCAGCTCTTCAATGATTTGTTGATTTCCATCATTTTAATCTCTAATTTTAACAATGGTTTGAGCACCTTTGTTATGTTTTGATTGCATAATACCCAATAATTTAGCTAGTAGGCATTATTAAAGCGTAAATGCCTCTTAATAGTAGACAAAAATAAGGAGCCGAGGATTTGAATAAGTGACACAATGCTGTAAAGTTTCTAAAACTTTATTTCAAGACCAAAACAAATATATATTTTTTGAAACACAAACACTATTGAACAAACGGAGGTCTGACTGAGATTATAGTCCTGCTGGCAATAGCCAACATTTTATCAAATTACCGTATTTTATTTTAAAATGTTTTGTTTCCATGTTTTCACAGAAATCTGATTTTTACAGTGTTTAATTTTAACACATAAGATTCTTCGACCCGACGACCCTCAAACCCCACGACCCACACATGGGTTGCCGACCGTATGTTTATAGAACGTGATACGTGCCGTGAATATGTAATAACGAGTTAGAACGTTATTTTACTGTATAGAAAAGATGCATTGGATTACTGGTGATGAGTTAGACGTTAGTTTTAATATTCGCGAGGTCCCATTGATAGGGAGTCTGGGGGCATGGGGAAGATCCCTGGTGGTGCCCCCCCCCCCCGGAAGATGCGGCCTTTTAACGGTTTAGAGGACTAATTTAATCGTGCCTAATTTCACCAGGTCATGGAAAATAAAGTATAGAACCATTAAAAGTAAAAGATATCATTCCAATTATTCAAATGTGCTGAAAATATTCATAAAATATGTATCAAAATGTTGCAGATGCAGAGCCAGAAAATGTATGATTATGGCACTTCTGGACGGCCGGAAATGGCACATTTAGACGTAAATTTTAGTAGAATTTCCCTTTTTCTCTCAATGTTTGCAAAATTTTGAAAGATTTTCGGGATGGGGACGGTTTATTATATTAATTCAGTATTTATTTGACAATCGAATCTCTATTAGGTCTATTCGTATTTTTTAACTTGTATGTTTATTGACGCTGTCCAGGATCCAAGCCTTTTATAATTATTAATTAATAACGTAAAGAAGAAAATAAACAAGAGAATATTATGCTCAAATCAATGTATAGAAGATGAATTCCATTAGGCCTACTTCATAATGATATTATAAAAACCTATTTCCATTTTTCTTTTATATAAATTCAAAATTTTTTTAATTCCACCATTTAATGCCATCGAATGATCGTTTATATAATTTATCGAAATAATCTGTAGCTTACATAAAAAGACGTGATTTACTTTCTTACTGATTTTCTTTCGTTGTAACTTTGTTATGTAAAGGGGCCGGAGGCCTAAAATAAACATAAATGTCCTAGACCAGGGGTCTAGGAACGAACGAACGAACAAATTTTTACAATTTGATATATTGTAAACATATCTCTCGATTAGAAGTCGTCATGAAAATATTGATGAAAAAGAATTAAAAGCGATTAATTACCAGCTTTCATCGATAAACGGTCAGCTTTATTTACAATTCTCGTGGGAAAAACACATGAAAGATACTGTGTAGGTTTAGTAATATTTATTTATTTTTTTTAAATTATTATTTTTTCCTTATCCCAGGCCCCGGGCTAGCCCCGGTTACCCCGGCCTCTCGGCGCCACTGCCAGGGAACATAACCAAACGAAATTGCCTTCCCTCTCCTTTTTGGGTGCTTGAAAGGTTGTGTGCCTTTTTCAGATAGCCAGCTCCGGCTACAACTTGATATATTTCATTTACTGATTACAGAAACAGAACGGGAAAGAGAAACAAAAATCAATTTTATCGCATGGAATTCTCATTGATAAGGCTTAAATGGACATTGAAACCATGTTGAAACCAATGGTCTCGTTGCTTCAAGCAGGATAAAGACCCGGTTTATTCTAGGAAGTCATCAAGGCAAGGCTAATGGCTTTTCTTTGGATAGTTTCCTTTCTAATTAAATTATCCTCAAGAGAGAGTTGTCAAATTCGCATTACACCGAGATGTTGTTACACAATCTAAGGTATTAAAGTATATGTTTTAATCAACTGTTATGGGAGATTGTATATATTTTGAGCACTGACTGCTCAATTTTTCGAAGGAACAATTTCGCAAGGCTTGGAGCCTCTGTTACTAGTCACATCATCCACTATTTCATCAACATTCATAGTAAGCAATATTCCATGTTGTTTACTTATCTTCATGTTTAAGGTGCTTAGGCCTAATTACCCTCAAATCCAAAAATCCTGCTTTCAAATCCCGTTGTCTTATCCATTTCAATCATTGTATGCTAACAAGCGCAAACATGAACTACACTTTTTTTATAAGAACACTGAGGCTGAAATTGTTTAAAAATTAAGAACAAAATAAGAACAAATTGAGGCTGAGGTAAAATTTCAAATGAGATTTATATTTTTGAAAACCAAAGTATTATATCCGTACATTATGTGCAGTAGGTGTGACTCTAATACTCTCTATATTACAGTACAATAGTTGTACCTATTTGACATTTGGGGGCCATTTTTTGTGGGGTCACTTTCACCTACATTCCGGTACAGTGCATTTGTTTAAAAGGTGTGTAAACTCTTTTTACTGGTTCTTATAAAAAAAGTGTATTCTCTATTATTCGCCAAACCACAGATTGTGAAGGAGGGGGTGGAGCAGGGGGAATTTTCCTGACGTCAAACAGACCTAGACTCCCTGTCATCTAATGCCACGACGAGGTCGTCGTCAGATGAGAAAAAAAAATGTAAGCATTATTTTTCTATTTAAATAACGTCGTTTCGATTGCCAATCCCCAATAATTGTGGTCTAAAGCACAATTTGCACACTGAACAATATACACTCTCCCCGTGAACCCTACCAGGCATTTTTTTTTATTACGAGAATGGACCGAGGCTATAGTCGGCCCCTTCGTTCGGACCATCCGTTGGACATGTCGGACCCTTCGTTGGACATATCGTACCCATTGTCGGCAAATTTCTGGCGCCACGTGAGCGTAAGACTTGTAGCCCCATGTTTTCTGTATTGTATTGTTATATGCAAGAAATAAAAATAAAAATAAAACAAAAAGATGAGATGAATTTTAATCAATCAGGTTTTATATAGCTTTTCTGGGATATTTAATGAATAAGTTTCTGTGCGAACACTAAAGTGACATTTATTCAAATTCGTGCCCCAACTTAACTGGTGCAGTACATGCTAATTTGCATACACGTGTTCGCTGACTCTCGGTATGAGCTGTACGTAAAGTTTATGGTCTTGGGACGTGATGACAGCCATTTTTCAAATTAATGTAAAACGACGACAATTATGGCATAGATTATTTCGCGAAAGTAAAATTACTGTCTGCGAAAAAAAATGAATGGTTCCCTCACGCTTCACTGCATTGGGTTCGGAAATCACTGATTGATTTCCTGAGTATTTTAAAGAAGTCTTGGTTTATAGACTTACAGCTACTACTTAACCATTTGGAAGAGTGAATTAACTTAGCAGAAGCCGTTGAATCTCTATATCCTTAAAGACGTATTTCCGGTGAATATGTAAGCCACCACCTCCTTTATTAATACGATACCCCAGTTTATGAAAAGCGTTAAAGTGACGTAGGAAAATCATTAGGTTTAGCTAGCACTAGAGTGTCGTCAACAAAACGAGTATAAAGCTTAATAATACCTGATTCTATATATTGAGGAACGATAGACTTCTAGTTCAGTCATTAAAATATTTCCCCTTTTTAGTATTAATCCTAGCTTGTAATAGCGAATTCAAGCTTATCTTTACTGTGTTCCATCTGACGTAAATTCTAGATAGTTATTTTCTTTTTCTTTAGAGCATTGATTGATCATAAATTGCAACAGAACAAATAAATAGAAGTTTATTATCGGAGACAATTTAAAAACAAATCAATGATTTTGTAATTATAGTCATTTATGCTTTGCACACTTTGTATTACATACCGTACTGTATTCATACGGGGACCTGGGCCAGAGAGAAACTTTTACAGATGGAGGGCGTATACCAGGCAAGGGGATGGTTTGGGCAAACCCCTCCTTTTTTTGTAGCAAACTCCCCCTTTTCTGGCGAAATCCACCACCTTCAAATTTCCTGAACGAATACTCAAACCCAACTAATGCACTACAGACCCATCCAGACTCAGACGGAATGTTTTGCTGCAGACCTTTTTTAAACATAACTGCTTTTATAGCATTATTTAGGCTTGAGGGGTTTCGCTGACCCCACCGGGGCCGAGCCCCTGGACCCCACGCCCAGAGAACCACCCCCACCTTGAAAAAAACCTGGCTACAACTTCTGCTCCACATGCACTAAGGTACAAAATCAACTGACATGAGGTCCAGAATTATGCACTAGTCCCACAGTCAAATTTTGACCCTAAAAGCGCGTGTTTACGTACATTCACGCAGTCGTTTTGTAGAACCTATGGTATACAGGGGTGGCGCCAACGGGAGATGGGGAGTGGGGGAACAAGGGCGCCTCTGAAACCCCTAAATTTTTGGGAGCACTTCCAAGAGATTTTTAAACCAAGCCCGACTACGCCCACATTATTTTAAACAGACCAAATTTTAGTATTCGTTATAAGGTTAAACAGTTGAGAAAGGCGATGGAGTGCATTTTTAGAATACTTGGAGTATGTATTTATAATTTCTTATCTGAAATTAATCAGTGCACCTTTAGGTTAAGACGTTGTGTGGTGAAACGTTTAACTTGTCATGTCATGTGTTCGAATCCTAGGCCGGAGAATTTGCTTGTTTCCCTTGGGGCACGGCACTCTATGTGTCTTTCGTCACCTACAGTAGTGCCTCAATTAGGATGTGAATATTATCATGTGAAATGTATAGGCCCATTGGGCTCTGCTCTGAACTGCGCCTGCATGACTGTAGTATGGATACTCCCCAGGGAGCGGATGATTTTACATTGGTGCTTGGCTGTGTATGTATCCAAAAAGTCCAGGGTCCGGGGGTAATGACTGTGAGGTATTGTAGGATTGAACTGGATTTATTCCACCAAGGATAGCCCACGAATGTCTAGAAAGAAGACATTTCCAGCGGGGTCCTTCTGGTGGTGATTGGGCAGTACACCGGAAGACAATTCCCTACTCTTTTCCGAAAAGTGTACTGCGATTTTAACCTGCACATAGGCCAAAAATGCACGCGGGACCAAACGTTTAAAGGTCTCGTCCGGAAGACGGTGTGCTTGTAACTTGTATTTCAGCCTTCCAGCTGAAAAACAAGGAGAGACAGCGATTGGAATTGAACCGGGGGCCTGGAGATCTATCTATCTATCTTCAACATAATAATAATAATTATTATTAAGTCATAATAAAATGTATTTGAATTTATTGCTTAGTTGATCATTACCATTCTGCTGTCTATAAATATTTTGACAACTGGAGGCTCTAGTATGTTAATCCCTACAATAAGTGATAGTAATCTAGCCTCGCAACTAAACCTCAACAAATCACGATTTTGATTTGCTTTTAAAATATTTATTTAAAAAAAATATATCATGTGGGCGCACGCTGATTGACAATTAAAATGAAAACATATTTTTAAATAAAACATAATTTTAAATTAATTCAGGAGCAATGACCATGTGAGTGTTTGTATTAATTATATTTCGGATTGATGTATTGTTGTAGACGATCAATCTGAATAAATCTTAAATTGTGTGGATGGGAGATTACACTAGCTAGATTCGCGGAAACTAGGGTAATTATGTCGGATAGACTGTGGTCTTTCACCGATAATTCTTTATGCTATTACCGTGTTGAAATATCAACCATTTTTAAAATTATATCTCTTCATCTTAAATTTATAAAGGGAAACCAACAATCGTTCTTGGTAAAAGCATAAATATTTGTAATGTTTGTCTGATTATTTATTATTATAATAATTATTATTATAATTATGAATGTTATTATTATTATTGCTAGTATTACTACATTATTATTATTATTATTATTATTATTATTATTATTATTATTATTATTATTATTATTATCATCAATAATCGTCATCATGATCACCATCATCATTTTCGTCATTATATGGTAGGGCGAAAACATCACTCCTATGTCGTATATTTATTTATTATTAATGTTGTAATTGTTGTTTTTGTTATTCTTACTGTTGTTATTAATTTTAAAACATTATTCTCATCATCATCCTTTATTCTGTGACTGATCCCAACAACGTAGCCAATAGAGCCTTAGCGCCCTCTAGAACCAAGTTATTCCCAAAACGCTACAGTGTTCTTGGAACAATTAGAGGCATCTAAAACGTGTAAGCTTTTATGGATGTTATTCGAAATCGATGACATTTTAATGTTTCAGAAAATTTAGACCAAAAACAACTAATGAGAATTGATTGCGCTTTACATATATTTAAAAAAATATGCAGTATTGCATACTTTTAATAATAACTATCGCATTTAAAGTTCATTTTATTTCGCAATACCTCTAAATTATGGCAGATGTGTACATAAATTTTCACAGAAAATATCTAAATGAAATAAATCTTTTTCAAAACGTCATTTCTGTATAAAGGTTCAATAGTTAACACTTTAAATCCATTAGATTATGTAAACCTTAAACATTTTCTCAATAAGAGGAAGACTATAGTTTTTATTTTTGAGGATTTATCCGTCCCTTTCTATAAATGTAATGATTTTATGTGATCAAATGATCCTTACAATTTATTGATGAGAAGTGAGAAACTCACAATCACTAACGTGCGACTGCCCGAAGCACTTAATTATCAATATACAGGGCCTAGAATGTTCTTATCTACCCTATTCAAACTATACGTTTCCCATTATTTAATTAATGTCCCTTTTTTAAAAAAAATACAGTATTCATAGCCTTTGGAAAAAGCGTGTATGGTCAGGCAATCGCAATGATGACATGCCCGTGTACATAAACATATTATATAAAGTTATTGTGAAATCTACGGCAGGCCAACCGAGGACGGTCGTTGGCGCAATGCCTAACAATAACAAATAAAGTGTAGTGCAAACATTTCACTTCAAGAGATCGTCTGATAGTAGTTTAGTTTACCCAATCGTACATAGTCAACATAAACCTACTCCACTTACAACGACCGGCAGGCCAATGACACAGTTAATTTGAAAATCAATAGCTTAATAATGATGGAACAAATAGTCAAATATCGATTAGTTTATTGGCGCATGCGCGACTGATCACAGTGCCCGTTACTTGTTTGTTATGTACAAATAGTAAATACGGACACTGTTAACACACCAGCTTGTGTGGTTTCAATAGGCCAAAAACAGTTTTTAATGTTCCTCCAGCACAATGATATTTCGAAATCAAGGTCGGTCGGCAATATCTTTTAGTATAGGCCTATATGCATTTAGCATAAATTATATAAATATTGAATGTTAAAAAAGAGGAATTTACCTATGTGGAGAAAAAGGTCTTTAACACTAACAGGGATTCGAACCCGGATAAAAAAAAAACCCAGAAAA